>NC_091954.1:111186269-111301269 GCF_031021105.1 Erythrolamprus reginae | reverse complement strand
TAAACCTGGAATTGTATTCTGTTGCGAGTGCAGGACTGGAGGGCTCTTCTAGTAAAATATCTCTGGACATTTTCTAGAGTGTTTATGTTCGAAATGCGATGTGGGTTCCAGACAGATGAGATGGCTTGCTGGCTTTATGACTAGTGATGGGTGAACCCAATGGTGTTCGGGGTCAGCAAGTTTGGATGAACTTTAGGCAAAATTCGGCCAAACCTGAATCGAACCTGAACCCGAATGGAGAATCCCACCAAGAGATTCCGGGGGCAGAGCTTTGACATCATGTATTCCGGCAGGTTGCTAAGGATGCCAAGGTGATCACTTCCTGGATTCCATGGAATCCAGGAAGTGATCACCTTGGCGTCCTTAGCAACCTGCCAGTGACGTCAAGGCTCCGCCCCCGGAATCTCTTCGTGGGAGGGATTCCCCAGCTCCTTCAAAGGGAGGTCTTCACATAAAAATAAACATGTTTATTTTTACGTGAAAGGACTGCCCTTGGCTTGCAGCACCGCTGCGGCATCCTTTTTCGTCACAAACTCAGATTGTGCCCCCTTGTTCTTGTGTTCATTTTCCTGTTAAAAACACTTCCTAATATAAATCCCAAGGATACAAGCAGCAAAGTTACAGTCATACAGGCATTTGTGGGAGGAGATGGGTGATGGGAATGATGAGAAGATTAATAGTAGTGCAGACTTAGTCAATAGTTTGACAGTATTGGGGGAATTATTTATTTTTATGAATAAAATTTATCTCTGGATTCAGGGAAGATTGTTTCTCCCTCCATCCTGGGATGAACTTTGTCTTTGAAAGAGTTGCCCAGCGAAATGGCTGCTGTTCTTTGCCCCCCCCTTTTCTCCCAAACAGGGCTAAGATTGTGGAAAGCCCCTGGCAGCTCCAAAGCCTTTGATGCCCCTTGAAAAGGAAGGGGGCTTTAGCAAGAGCCCCTTGGGATCCTAATGCAACCGGCTCCGGTTGGCCCTCTTGCCAATACTTGGGAGCAGCTGAATCTCGGGGAAGACCCCGAAAGGAGAGGAGGGAGGGCAGTGGGGAGGGAGGAGAGAATGGCTCAGAGATGAAAGCGAAGAGGAGATCAGTGGACGGAAGTCAGAGGCAGCCAGCTTAGTGAAGGAGGAGAATTAGAGGGCTTTGGGAGGCAGACAGAGGGAGGGAGGAGAACAGATGGCAGGCCAAGTCTAGAGGGGGAAAGAGAGAAAAGGGGGAACCAACCTTGGCAACATTAAGACTTGTGGACTTCAATTCCCAGAATTCCTCAGCCAGCCAGCAATCCGTCCAGCCGTCCAGCCGTCCATCCATCCATCCATCCATCCATCCATCCATCCCAACATTTCTCAAACTTGGTAACTTTAAGAAATGCAGACTTCAACTCCCATAATTGCCCAGCCAGCCAGCCAATCAGTCCATCCATCCATCCACCCGTCCATCCATCCTTCCATCCATCTCAGTATTTCCCAACCTTGGTAATGTTAAGAAACGTGGACTACATAATTCAACATATCATAACAGCGAGTAGAATAGCCCAATATTGGGAAAAAGAAGAAGTACCAACAGACAGAGATCTGATTAAGAAAATGCAGGACTGCGCTGAATTTGACTCTTTAACCCCAAAAATGAAAAGTAATAAGAAAACACAAGAAATAGATACCTGGGTCAATTTCTACAACTGGATTAGTGTCAGGGAGAGAGAGAAGGGAAACCCGAAATGAACAAGAAATAAAACAAATTTGGATACACTAAAACATCACAAACAGAGAAAAAGTAATATTTTATTTATTCGTTGATTTCTTTTTTGAAAATAAAATTAACTATAATGATGACAATAATATACTTAGATGGGGTTTTTTAAATATTTTTAAACTGTAATTTAGATTTGTTGTAAATTGTTTCACTTTGTTGTGAGCCGCCCCGAGTCTGCGGAGAGGGGCGGCATACAAATCTAAATAATAAAATAATAATAAATAAATAAATAGATAAGAAAATCTGAGATAAACAATTGTATAGATGTATAGATAGAGAACTTCACTGTTACACAACACCGGGAAAATAAATTTAAAGTATAGCTGCAAAATGGCAGCCGGGAGAGGGAGAGGGGAGGATGGGTGTATGTTTGATGTAACTAAAAATAATGACTGTACTCACACTCTTTGAACAATTTGTTATGTCAATGTATTGTTTTATGTCTTGTAAATATTCAATAAATATTTTTTTTTAAAAGAAACGTGGACTTCAACTCCCAGAATTGCTCAGCCAGCCAGCCTGTCCATCCGTCCATCCATCTGTCCATCCATCCATCCATCCCAACATTTCCCAAACTTGGTAACTTTAAGAAATGCAGACTTCAACTCCCAGAATTCCCCAGCCAGCTAGCCGGCCAGCCAGCCAGCTAGCAAGTTTGTGGACACAATTCAAAATGTTGGTTATGACCTTCAAAGCCCTACATGGCATCAGCCCAAACTACTTGCGAGACCGCCTTCTGCCACATGAGTCCCAACGACCAGTTATTTCCCACAGAATCAGCCTTCTCCAGGTCCCATCAACTAGACATTGTCGCTTGGCTGGACCTAGGGGAAGAGCCTTCTCTGTGGTGGCCCTGGCCTTCTGGAATCAGCTCCCTCCAGAGATTTGTATTGCCCCACCCTCCCCGCCTTTCATAAGAGTCTGAAGATTCATTTATGCCACCAGGCCTGGGGTCATTAGATGCTCTCCCCTGGCTGACGAATGTATTGTGAGCTTGTTGACTGAATGGGAATCGAAAATAAGCGTCAAGTGTTGTGTTGCTTCTGTACAAATCGATGGTGAGACCACACTTGGAATACTGTGTACAGTTCTTGTCACCGCACCTCAAGAAGGATATAATGGAACTGGAAAAGGTGCAAAAAAGGGCAACAAGAATGATCAAGGAAACGGAGCCCCTCCCTTATGAAACCAGGTTGCAACGCCTTGGTCTCTGCAGCCTTGAAAGACGGCGTTTAAGGGGTGACTTGATCGAAGTGTATAAAATCATGCATGGGATAGAAAAGGTGAACAGAGAAAAATTCTTTTCTCTATCACACAATACTAGGACGAGGGGGCCCTCCCTAAAGCTCATAGGTCAGAAAGCAAGGACAAATAAAAGGGAAATATTTCTTCACCCAGAGGGTCCTTGGTTGATGGAATTCCCTCCCAGAAGAGGTCGTGACAGCTGTCAGCCTGGATAGTTTCAAGGCAGGATTAGACAGATTCATGGATGTCAAGTGTATCGGTGGTTATTGAAACGGATGTCCATGTGCCGCCTCTATGTTGGTTGAGGCAGGCAGGGTTCCCTTGAGTACCATTTGTTGGGGGTCAAGGGAAAGGGAGGGTTTTGCCTTCTCTTTCTGCTCAAGATCCCCATGTACAATTGGTGGGCCACTGTGTGACACAGAATACTGGACTTGATGGGCTTTGGCCTGATTCAGCACAGCTCTTCTTATGTTCTTATGTTCTTAATGGGTATGAGTATATTTTAATTGGTTCTTAGGTTTTTTACATTATCAATTTTAATTAATTGGATTATGATGTAATATTGTTTCCTACATGTTGTAAGCAGGAATTTAAAGATGCTTAGATGGCCAAAAAGGAAACATAGAAACAGAAGATTGATGGCAGAAAAAGACCTCCTGGTCCATCTAGTCTGCCCTTATACTATTTCCTGTATTTTACCTTAGGATGGATATATGTTTATCCCAGGCATGTTTAAATTCAGTTCCTGTGGATTTGCCAACCACGTCTACTGGAAGTTTGTTCCAAGCATCTACTCCTCTTTCAGTCAAATAATATTTTCTCACGTTGCTTCTGATCTTTTCCCCAACTTTCTCTCCCCAATTTCACTTCTGCCCCACAGCCAGCAAAATCTTGGCTGTTGCAAACTCGGGTGTCTCCTGAGCTTTGAGACCTAACACCAGCGTTGTTCCTCGCCAGATGCCTCCAACCCCATCATTAAGCCCTTTTGGCCACTGTTTAAGCCCCATTCCCTGGGCTTACGATGAAGGAAGCAGCTGGACGTGGAGACCCTGTGATCAAAGGGACAGTTCTGGAAGAACCGTTTATGTGCTGGCTGCCTGTGTTTGGGAAGAGTCGGACGTTTCCAAGGGCCTTCTTTATGAAAGAGACGGACAAGCACAAACAAGCTCACGCGGAAACAGTTTGGATGTGTCTCCACACAGGAGGCAATGCAGGAATGTGTAGCCAGCCGCCCAAAGGCATCTTTCATCCTCCATCGGAAGCAAAGGATTCTTCTCCTTATAGATAGCCCTACCTGGGCTTGGCTGGGACTTGAAGGCAGCTGCTCCCCAACTCTCTCCGGGCTCCTCCCCCCCAGGGACATACCATCTGCAAGGATAGGCCGTGGCCTTCTCTCAGACAGTCGGGGGGCCCCCCAAATGAAGGTCGGGAAGAAATCAGGACACGGGGAGATAATGTTTCAAAGCTGGATGAGGCCTGGAGAAAGACGACGTGGAAGGAATCCTCTCCGAGGCTCCAGCGAAGAGACAAGATTATGAGCAGCCTTAATTGGCTAATTAGTGGAAAATTAAAAACAGGGCTGCATCTGGATGCCACACAGAACATTCACAAACTCCTTTTAAAAAAATAAATAAATTGGAAGTCTGCAAATAGGCGCGGTCGTGAGGCTCTGAAGTCGTTATTTTGCCATCGAGTAGCCAGTCCTCATGATTGCAGAAGTGGGATTAAACAGAAAAAACAGGACAGGGAAACTGTTTTCCTGATGGCTTGTAGGAGGGTAGGAAGGTTTAGGGCAGTGATGAGCTCCTACGGATACAGTCAGGTACGCAGAACCAGTAGAAAAAATTGGGTCAGGTACGCAGAACCGGTAGAAAATTTTTGAATTTTTTTTCTTTTTCCCCCTTCTGGGCTCTGGGTATGTTTTTCCTATCGTAGTAAATGAGGTTGAATGTGTATAATTTTAGGAGAACTGTGCATATATGTGTGTATGTGTATTTATATAGTAGATAATGTATCAAAAAATAAAGGGAATACGAGTCTGCGGAGAGGGGCGGCATACAAATCTAATAAATAAATAAATAAACAACAGAATATAACTCCAAGTAAATCAAAGTCAAAACGATTGACAATCAACTTCACATGCTGTTCTGCAAATGGAATAGTTGTGCAAGTGAAATATTCAATGAGAATATTTCATTCATTCAGAACTAGCATGTGTTATTTGAGTGTTCCCTTTATTTTTTTGAGCAGTATATATTTTTGTGTCTCTGTGTGTAATATGTATGTACACATATGGCATATATACATAGAATTAAATAGTATATTTTGGATGTTCAGTAATAGTAAACAGAGAGGGCAATTGTATCTCTTTGAAGTGAGGAAAGGCCAGGCGCCCTAACCCAAATCCTTGACATGAATGACATCAAGTTAAGACAGTCGCATGACCTTTAAGCCACCCACTGGTCACATGATTGTCAAGGCACTCCCACCTGGTCACATGGCCAGCAAGCCACACCCACAAAATAAGCCATGCTCACAGTATGGTAGTAAAAAAAATGGCAGCCCTTCACTGGTTTACGGCTAAGAAACGGGACTCAGATAAGCCATTCTCCAAACAATTGGGACTTTTTATTGTTCCAACTCGCCCTTCCAATTTAATTTCTGCCGTTCTGCGCGGAATATCTTTTCAGATTTAGCAGCTTGCCGGTATTGGCAGAGAAATGGCACTTTCGCAACCCCTGTATTCAGACTTTAGCTGAAGCGTGGCCAATTTTAAAAGAGAAATTGCCCGTTGGGGGATTAGCCACAAATTTATTTCAAGGATCAGCTCCTTCGGCATTCCAGAAACTTGATGGGTACCTCTGGTGCAAATCAATTAAAATGCCCAAATCTCAGCTTCACATTGTTTATCAAAAAGGTGACGAGATGGAAATGGGTTATTTGTATGTGTGTGTCCCATACATTAAAAGCAGGACATTTGCCTCTGGGTCAGCTACCTACAGCACTACAGGGTGGGTGGGCGGGTGGGGGGAATATATTTTTGAAAACAAAGTTTTATGTAGTGGAAGCCAGAAGAACTCAGTTTAATTTGAACAGCTTTCCCTAAAGATCGAGGTAGTTGAATAGTGACAGATTCAAGATAGGGGAGAAGGCAATTCTTCACCTAGTTAAATACGGGTGTTGACAGCTGCCAATCTGGGCAGCTTGAAAAGAAGATTAGATCAACCTCTGGAGGATTAGGTTATCGCTAGGTACTAATCCAGATAGCTGTATTTTGTCTCCAGCTATCACGCAACAGAATCCTGGACCACAATTGCTGGAGTAGACAAAAAAAAAAGGTGGGGGAAGACTTCACAGTACTGTTAAACTTTATTTACAAAATAAATTTATTTATTTATTTATTTATTTATTTATTTATTTATTTATTTCCTTCCTTCCTTCCGTCCTTCCTTCCTTCCTTCCTTCCTTATTTACTTACTTACTTATTTTATTTATTTATAAAATAAAGTACATAGAAACATAGAAGATTGACGTCAGAAAAAGACCTCATGGTCCATCTAGTCTGCCCTTATACTATTTCCTGTATTTTATCTTAGGACGGATATATGTTTATCCCAGGCATGTTTAAGTTCAGTTACTGTGGATTTACCAACCACGTCTGCTGGAAGTTTGTTCCAAGGATCTACTACTCTTTCAGTAAAATAATATTTTCTCATGTTGCTTCTGATCTTTCCTTCCTGCTTACGACCTACAGAGAAGCAACTCATGTCCTCTTTACTTTTATAATAATAATAATAATAATAATAATAATAATAATAATAATAATAACAACGATAACAATAACAACAATAATAACAACAACAACAACAACAACAATAATAATAATAATAATAATAATAATAATAATAATAATAATAATAATAATAGAAAAACAGAGTTTGAAGGGACCTTGGAGGTCTTCTAGTCCAACCCCCTGCTTGGGCAGAAGACCCTACACTACTTCTGAAAGATGGTTATCCAACATCTTCTTAAATATTTCCCAGTGTTGGAGCCTTGGTGGCACAGTGATTAGAGTGCCATACTGCAAGCTGCTTCTGGTGACTGCTGGCTGTAGTTCACCAGTTCAAATCTCACCAGGTTCAAGGTTGACTCAGACTTCCATCCTTCCGAGGTGGGTAAAACGAGGACCCAGATTGTTCGGGACAAGAGGATGGATTTGTAAATTGCTTAGAGGGGGCTGTAAAGCACAGTGAAGTGGTATATAAATCTAAGTGGTAGTGCTATATTCACAAATTCTGGAGGCAAGCTGTTCCATGGATCAATTGTTCTAACTATCAGGAAATTTCTGCTTAGTTCTAAGTTGCTTCTCTCCTTGTCCAGCTTCCATCCATTGCTTCTTGTTCTACACTCGGGTGCTTTGGAGAAGAGTTGGACTCTCCCTTCTTTGTGGCAATCCCTGAGATATTGGAACACTGCTGTCATGTCTCCCCTGGTCCTTCTTTTCATTAAACTAGACATACCCAGTTCCTGCAAACGTTCTTCATATGTTTTCGCCTCCAGTCCACTCATAATCTTTGTGGCTCTTTTCTGCACTCTTTCTAGAGTCTCAACATCCTTTTTGCATCATGGTGACCAAAACTGAATGCAGTTGCCTAACCCCAGCCACTAGGAGCACTCTGCAAGCCTCAGCACACACACCCTTTTTTTTTTTTTTTTGCAAAAATGGGACAAAAGGGCTTTGGAAGGCCAAAAATGGCTGTATTCAGTGTATCAGACATACTAATATTTCCATTCTCTTTTGGTTGGGGGGGGAAAGTTGTGTCTTATACTCTGAAAAATGCAGTATACAGTGATCCCTCTATTATCGCGAGGGTTCCGTTCCAAGACCCCTCGCGATAATCGATTTTTCGCGATGTAGTGGTGCGGAAGTAAAAACACCATCTGCTCACGCGCACCCCTTTTTCCATGGCCGCGCATGCGCAGATGGTGTTTTTACTTCCGCACCTGGGAAGACCCAGCAGCTGAGGAGCCGCCTGCCTGCCCGCTTGTCCGCCGCTTTTCAGCTTGTCCGCCGCTTGTCCGCTTGTCCGGCCGCCGCTTGTCTGCCGCTTTTCCACTTGTCCGGCCGCCGCTTGTCCGCCGCTCTGGGAGTTGAAGACCCAGGGAAGGTTCCTTCGGCCGCCCACCAGCTGATCTGCTCGGCAGCACAGTAGCAGCGAGGAGCCGAAGATGGGGTTTCCCCGTTGCCCACGCAAAGGGGAAACCCCATCTTCGGCTCCTTGCTGCTACTGCGCTGCCGAGCAGATCAGCTGGTGGGCATCCGAAGGAACCTTCTCTGGGTGCCGCCCGCTGCTCGAGAGCAAGAGGGGGAGAGATAGAGAAAGAGAGAGAAGGAAAGAAAGAGATGAGAGAGGGAGGAAGGAAGAGAGTGTGAGAGAGGAAGAAGCAAGATAGAGAAAGAGAGAGAGAAAGAAAGATGAGAAAGGAAGGGAGTGACGTCATCGGGTGGAAAAATCGCGATATAGTGTTTCACAAAGATCGAGATCGCGAAACTCGGGGGATCACTGTATTTCTTTTTTAATGAAATATTTGAAATATAGACAACAATTCAATGTATTGTGGTGATTTTAAAGTACATTTCATGGCGCGAGACTTCTGGGCAGAATATTTTTTTTTGGATACAGATTTGACCCACTTTTTCTCTCGGCCCATATTCCATAAAATCTCTTTATAGATTTAATTTGAGAGATTTAACTGCTAGTTATCCTGCTGGCAAATACTAAAGGGCTCTTCTATCTATGAAGTCAGACATATCAAACCGGCCCATCTGTCTCCAGAGGGCCTCTGCAGATGGTTCACTGACAAAGAAGATGCTCAGGGTGGACAATATGGGCAAAATCTTCAAGGTGAATGGTCCAAGGAGAAGAACAAGCAAAAGTAGGATGTCAAAGAGCACTAACATTTCTTCAACGGACACCCATCCTTTTTTACAGGTATAGATAGTCTTCAACTTACAACATAGAAACATAGAAGATTGACGGCAGGAAAAGACCTCACGGTCCATCTAGTCTGCCCTTATACTATGTCCTGTATTGTATCTTTGGATGGATATAGGTTTATCCCAGGCATGTTTAAATTCAGTTCCTGTAGATTTACCAACCACGTCTGCTGGAAGTTTGTTCCAAGCATCTACGACACTTTCAGTCAAATAATAGAAACATAGAAACATAGAAGACTGGCGGCAGAAAAAGACCTCATGGTCCATCTAGTCTGCCCTTATACTATTTCCTGTATTTTATCTTACAATGGATATAGGTTTATCCTAGGCATGTTTAAATACAGTTCCTGTGGATTTACCAACCACGTCTGCTTGAAGTTTGTTCCAAGCATCTACAACACTTTCAGTCAAATAATAGAAACATAGAAACATAGAAGACTGGCGGCAGAAAAAGACCTCATGGTCCATCTAGTCTGCCCTTATACTATTTCCTGTATTTTATCTTACAATGGATATATGTTTATCCCAGGCATGCTTAAATTCAGTTACTGTGGATTTACCAACCATGTCTGCTGGAAGTTTGTTCCAAGGATCTACTACTCTTTCAGTAAAATAATATTTTCTCATGTTGCTTTTGATCTTTCCCCCAACTAACTTCAGATCGTGTCCCCTTGTTCTTGTGTTCACTTTCCTATTAAAAACACTTCCCTCCTGAACCTTATTTAACCCTTTAACATATTTAAATGTTTCGATCATGTCCCCCCTTTTCCTTCTGTCCTCCAGGCTATACAGATTGAGTTCATGAAGTCTTTCCTGATACGTTTTATGCTTAAGACCTTCCACCATTCTTGTAGCCCGTCTTTGGACCCGTTCAATTTTGTCAATTTTGTCAATATTTTCTCACGTTGCTTCTGATCTTTCCCCCAACTAACCTCAGATTGTGTCCCCTTGTTCTTGTGTTTGCTTTCCTATTGAAAACACTTCTGTCCTGAACCTTATTTAAACCTTTAACATACAGGTTTCGATCATGTCCCCCCTTTCCCTTCTGTCCTCCAGACTGTACAGATGGAGTTTATGAAGTTTTTCCTGATAAGTTTTATGCTTAAGACCTTCCACCATTTTTGTAGCCCGTCTTTGGACCCGTTCAATTTTATCAATATCTTTTTGTAGGTGAGGTCTCCAGAACTGAACACAGTATTCCAAATGTGGTCTCACACCAGCGCTCTATATGGAGCTTGTCACATTGCCCACTCAGGTGGTGCCAGTGTGGCAACTCCTCCAGTTCTGGAGACCTCACCTACGAACGAGCAGCCAAGACTCAAAATGGAGCATTTCAAATATCAAAATGGCCCCTGGACCCCAACACCCAGCATAGGGCCATAGAGCAGGGATGGGGAATGATGGCGCCTCAAATGACTTGTGGACTTCAACTCCCAGAATTCCTCAGCTAGAATGGCTGGCTCAGGAATTCTGGGAGTTGAAGTCCACAAGTCATTTGAGGCGCCATCTTTGCCCCTCTCTGACACAGAGGGATGAGGAGCCAATTTAAAGTTATGGGGACAAGTGGACCAGATTGAAACACACAGACACAGAGAATATGTAAAACGTCTTCCTTGTGCCTGGTTATTTATAACTTGGAGATGGAAAGGAAAGATGACACTCTGAAAGATAAGAGAGGGGGGAAAGAGACAATTGTACAAAGGCAAAAGGGAAGGGCAGGATTTGACAAGTTGCTGCAGATCAAAGGGACAGAGAAATACCACGGATTCCAAAGGAACTTCATTAAAATTATTATTGCCTTTATTCTGCCATGGCGCACCGTCCAGATGGCCAGTATACGCACTCTTACACATGCACGCTTGCCAGCTTCACAAGGCAGCCTCGTTTTATCCTACGGCTCAGGCCCGCAGAGGCTTTTGGAAAAGAGAGAGAGAGAAAAAAAAGCCAAAGCAAAACAACAACAACGGAAAATCAAAACAAACAAACAAAAAAACCACCAAAAACCAAAAAAGAAGAAGAAAAATATAAGAAAAAAAATTAAAAGTGTTCCAGTCTTTTTTTTTGGCAGCAATCACAGCGTGTGTCAAGAAAATGAGACGTGGGGGGGAGGCCTGGGATGCGCTTCCCCTCGCCTGCCCCTTCTCCTCCAACGCAGCCTTTCCTCCTTTCAATCCCGCTGGGCCGGCAAGCTGCCTGTCCATCTGTGTGATCCTTGTGCAAACTCGTGCTGGCAAGCCCTGGGATGGGTAGGCCCGGAACCGCCAGAGGGGGAGAGAGAGAGGGAGCAAAATCACCCGACGTCCTATGTCCTGAAGCCGCCACCGACTTCACAGTTCCGGTGTGCCGAAGCCAAAGAAGCATCCGGCTCTGTAAACTCCTCCCCCGGCAGAAAATACGCCTCGCGTCGGCTCCGAATGGCCCCGGATGGCGCAGGATTGTCGAGGGCCCACGGAGAGGAAAAAACGTCCAGCCGGTTCCATGATCCTAGTGTGGTGCGACTCTCGAGGGACGACTTCACGTGTTGGGGCAAACGGGTTCCTCTTGGCCGGGACGGAGGGGGGGAAAGGCCACATTTCTGGTCAGTGAGGATGCCAAGGAAAGCCCGCGTGAGATCTTCCGAACCAGGAAAGCCCACGGAAGCTTGAAAGTCCTCCACGGCACCCACTGGAGGCAGACGTAGGGGACGGCTGTTTCGGTGAGCAAAAGGGACGATGTGCAGAGGCGCACCTTTCCCGGCTCCTTTCGCGGTAACCTGTCTTCAATATGAAGACGCTGAATTGCTGGCGCGCCGCCTCGAAGAACACCGCAGCCAAAACGAGGGAGGCGGCTCCTTGCGGATCTGGGAGTGTCTTTTAATCTAGCTAGGGTCATCCTAGTCCGTTCCGCCATAGGTCTGTTGGCAAACCGAGAAGCTCCCGGCCCTGATAACCGGAGAGGGGGGGAGTGAGGTTGGAGAAACCCCCCCTTCCTCAAACTCAGGAAGCCGGGCAGCACCGCAAACTAGAATCCTAGGGAAGTGACCCTCCAGGGAGGGGGGAAATCTGTTCCAAAAGTTACGAGTCCTCCGTGGTCAAACCTGAACGGGCAGAGTCTGGTTCATTTGTAACCTCATGTCCTGTATGCTGCTCAAGATTTTCTTTTGATGTCCTGCCAGCGTCACCCCTATCCTGAGCAGGTCCCTAAAAGAAAAAAAAAGACAATAAGGGGAAAATGAGTTAGCAGGGCAGAAGATGAAATATTGCCAACGGTGGAGTTCTTTTTTGACCACCGGAGATAACAAGAACAAGAACAAAAACACAGTTGGAAGGGACCTTGGAGGACTTCTAGTCCAACCCCCTGCTTGGGCAGGAAACCCTACACTATTTCAGACAGATGGTTATCCAACATCTGCTTAAAAACTTCCAGTTTTGGGGCATTCACAACTTCTGGAGGCAAGCTGTTCCACTGCTCAACCATTCTGACTATCAGGAAATTTCTCCTTAGTTCTAAATTACTTCTCTCTTTGTTTAGTTTCCACCCATAACTTCTTGTTCTACCCTCAGGTGCTTTGGAGAAAGGTTGACTCCCTCTTGTGTGTGGCAACCCCTGAGATACTGGAACACTGCTATCATGTCTCCCCTGGTCCTTCTTTTCATTAAACTAGCCATGCCCAGTTCTTGCAACCGATCTTCATATGTTTTAGCCTCTAATCCCCTCTTCTCTGCACTTTTTCTAGAGTCTCAACACCCTTTTTGCATTGTGTCGATCAAAACTGAATGCAGTATTCCAAGTGTGGCCTTATCAAGGCCTTATCAAGTGGTATTAACACTTCACGTGATCTTGATTCTATCCCTCTGTTAATGCAGCCTAGAACTCCTAAATACCAAGGCTTCTCCACTAGAGAGAAGTTCTTTAGATGTTTTGGTGTTCTAAGCCCACTTCCCCACCATGCTTTAAGACCAGTGGTTCTCAACCTGAGGATCGGGACCCCTTTGGGGAGTCAAAAGACCATTTCATGGGGGCGCCTAAGACCACAGGAAAAGACAAATATTTTCCATGGTGTTAGGAACTAAACCTTCTATTCTGCGATGGTGCTAGGAACTAAACCTGGGAACATAATTTTTACAATCCGACCAATCAGGCGTTTACAGTGGGGGTGTCCCTCTGGCCTTTCTGCCAATAAGCTTAAAGCTCTGTTGGGAGAATTGGCGCTAGACTTATGGTTGGGGGTCACCACAACACGAGGAACTGTATTAAGTGGTCACGGCATTAAAAAGGTTGAGAATCACTTCCTCCCACTTATGACTGTAATATTGTAACTTGTTGCTTGTATCCTTAAGATTTCTATTAATTTTGATTATTTCCTCATTGTTTATTTGACCCCTATGACAATCATTAAATGTTGTGCCTCATGATTCTTGACAAATGTATATTTTTCTTTTATGCACACTGAGAGCATCTGCACCGAATCCGAGACCAAGCTACAAGAAATAAATTGGAATCACTCTATAATATGTAAATAGATATATTGCTCTTGGGTCAAGTGGACTATACAAGAAACACCCCCGATTTGGTGGTGGGGAATGTGTGTGTGTCTGGGTGGTGGGCAAAATTCACTATGCACTGTTTTATGTTGTGTGTAATATAAATTTGTTAAAAATTAATAAAAAAAATTATTTAAAAAAAAAGAGAGCATTTGCACCAAAGACAAATTCCTTGTGTGTCCAATCACACTTGGCCAATAAACAATTCTATTCTATTCTATAAAGTCCTTTGCTGGATTTGTATAATTGTATGTTGAACCAGAGATAAAACCAAGGGGGATGAATCTGCGCTGCCAAGCAACCCCAATTTCCTAATATGTTTGAGGAATTGTACTCTTTACACTGAGCCGATTAAACTAGCATGGCCAAGATGCAATCTTCAGCCCTTGCCTTCTATCCAAAAGCAATATAGGTAGTCCTCAACTTGTGACTGCAATCGAACCTGGAAATTATGGTCGTAACTTGTGATGGTTGTAAAGTGGGATCATCCTATGACTTAATTTTACTAGGGTTTTACTCGAGAGAAGGAGGCCGCATTAGATAAATGTGTAACATATACTACTACTACTACTACTACTACTACTACTAATAATAATAATAATAATAATAATAATTTATTAGATTTGTATGCCGCCCCTCTCCGAAGACTCGGGGAGGCTTAAATACTTAAAATTAAACTAGAATAGGTTGGAAATGGAACTTGAGATTGAAGAATATGATTATTAGAATTGAAAAGGGAAGAAAAATTGCTTAGTCTGTCTCTTGTTTAATTAAAATTAGCCATTGAAATTATATTTCATATTTTTAAGGGTTTTTTTCTCTCTTAGACAGATGAAATAATTTTTGATTTGAAATGGGATTTAGGATACATTACTATGTTTTAAAGACAAGAGGTTTTACATATATATTCTTATTCATTGAAGGTATACATGTGTTGCTATGTATGCATGCTTTTAAGGTTGAGAAAAGTTTTTAAAAAATATTAGGGTTTTTTGTGATGGTTGCTATGTGAACCTGCACATTGTGCCCACATCTCCAAAATCAGTAGCAGGCCTTCACTGGTCATGTGACTACAGCTCATTGTACAAAAATGTAGGTTGGTTGATGAAAATGTGATCCTGAGGTGGGTAGTTGGATGGCCGTGACCACTGGAACTTTGGGACTGAATTTTGAGTAGCTTTTGAGTGGCATATTTTAACTTCAAATGGTCCCTAAGCGACAGTTGAAAGTTGAGGGCTGACGGTATACAACGGCACGCTTGTGACAAAAGGGAACCCAAAACTTATGATGCTTTGCCCGATTTTACGACCTAGGTTTGTTAAGTGAAACAATGTACAGTGGTACCCCTACCTACAAATGCTTCTACTTACAAACATTTCTAGATAAGAACCGGGTGTTCAAGATTTTTTTGCCTCTTCTTAAGAACCATTTTCCACTTATAAACCCGAGTCTCTGAAACTTTAACTGGAAAAGGTGGCCTCTCTAGGAATCTCCTGGGAGGAAACAGGGCCTCCACCCTCCCTGGGGTTTCCCCAATCACACACATTATTTGCTTTTACATTGATTCCTATGGGAAAAATTGCTGCTTCTTACAGACTTTTCTACTTAAGAACCTGGTCACGGAACGAATTAAGTTCATAAGTAGAGGTATCGCTGTACTTGTTAAGTTAGTAACACGGCTATTAAATGAGACAGGCTTCCCCAAGTGACTTTGCTAGGTCGCTAAATGGGATCGCATGACATCCCCCCCCACCAGGACAGCTTTTGACTCTCGATCACATGATCCCTGAAACGGTCGCTGAGTGTGAAAAAACGATCGCCAGTCACTTTTTTTCAGTGTAACTTTGGAACGGCCACTAATCGGACAACTTTAAGTTGATTTACAAAACATTTAACATTCAAGAGAAGTACAACAGTTTAACGGGTGCAGTTTTAAATGCAGCAGTATACACAGAATCCTCTTTCACTGAAGTTGCCAAATATATTTTAAAGCAAGGGTCCCCAAACTTGGCAACTTTTAAGACTTCAACTCAGGTTGACTCAGCCTTCCATCCTTCCCAGGTGGGTAAAATGAGGACCCAGATTGTGGGGGCAATATGCTGGCTCTGCTAAAAAGTGCTATTGCTAATACCCTGTTTCCCCGATAGTAAGACACCCCTGATTGTAAGATGTATCGGGGGTTTCAGGGGGGTCGGCTAATATAAGCCGTACCCCGAAAGTAAGACATATGTCTTACTTTCGGGGAAACACGGGGGTATTGCCGGGGGGGGAGCCCGATGACATCGCTTCCAAGCTCCCTGTGTGCCCTTCGCCGCGGCACCACCGCCTCTTCCCCGGCTTGGCAAAGCGAAGGACGGCGGCTTGCAGCGAAGGCGCTCGTCCCAGCAACCGAGTCCTGCCGAGGCTCGGCTGCAAGCGGCCAGCGAGGCCGACCAGCTCCGAGGCGAGCGGCCGGAGCTGCGCCCTCCTTCGCCCGCCTCCTTTCCGGCAGGCAGGTGGGGCTGCCCAACTGCACAGAGCGGCTCCTCCCCTCCAGACACACGCTTCCCCGACACGCGTCTGTGGCTCCACGCGTGCACGCCGCTTGGAGCCCTGAGGTTGAACTTGGAAAAGGGCTCACGAGGCTCCTGTCCCGTGGCTGCCCTTCTGGACTCTGGGGAGATGCCTTCGGGAACGCGACCCTTTCAATTTTTTTCCAATGTAAGACATACCCCGAAAGTAAGACGTAGTGGGGCTTTTGGGGGTAAAAAGAAAGTAAGACACTGTCTTACTTTCGGGGAAACACGGTATGCTGTAAGCCGGCCTGAGTCTAAGGAGAAGGGTGGCATTAAAAAATATATATCGAATAAATAAATAAATAAACCCCAAAATTCTCTGGCTGAGGAATTCTGCAACTTGAAGTCCACAAGTGTTAAAGTTGCCAAGTTTGTAGACCTCTGTTTTAAATATTGCAAAGCAATTTCTGACCTTTGGAAATAGTCCAACTTTCCCTGCTCTAAATGGCTGACTGGAATTACACTCCATGTGTACAATTTTCTCTCTCTCTCTCTCTCTCTCTCCCTCTCACACCTACACACCCACACCTTGACAATTGCACAGCAAAACTAATCTCTACTGCAGTGTTTCCCAACCTTGGCCACTTGAAGATATTTGGACTTCAACTCCCAGAATTCCCCAGCCAGCGAATGCTGGCTGAGGAATTCTGGGAGTTGAAGTCCAGATATATTCAAGTTGCCACGGTTGGGAAACACTGCTTACTGTATGGATGGAAGCAGCCATTTTGTCAATTTCTACTTTTCCTGCAGAAGAAAAGGAGAGCGCGGTGTCTTTCAATTTTCCCTACTGACAACAACCTTATGAAATATAGTAAGTAGAAGGGGTGGGGTGGGTGGGAGAGACTGGCTTTGTTTGTTTCTCTCCCCCCCCCCCAAATTTGTGGGATTTTGCTTTTTTTTAAAAAAAATAACAAAATAACAACCAGTATTAACACACCTACTGAATATAGCTGTATACAAGCCCATCCAATTCTCCTATTGTCCTCTTACTATTTACTTATTTTATATTTATATAAACTACTACTATCTTATATATGTTTGCCAAATAAATAAATAAAAATAAATTGAGGGATAAGCCAACCTTCAATTTTATTTCATTTTTAACCAAAATTCCATGGTAAATGTGCCACCAGCGAATATGCATTTTTAAAAAAATGGAATTTTGGTTAAAAATTTTGGGGTCTGCTTATCTGCAGAGGGGCTTATACCTGTGAATGTCTACTGGAAATAAGGGTACTTTAAAAAGCATTACTGTATAAAGGATAAATACAGTGATCCCCCGAGTTTCGCGCTCTCGATCATTGCTAATCGCTATATCGCGATTTTTCCACCCGGAAGTAAAAACACCATCTGCGCATGCGCGCCCCTTTTTTCTATGGCCACGCATGCGTAGATGGTGGAGTTTGCGTTCCCCGGGCAGATCAGCTGCTGGGCGGCTTCCCTGGGTCTTCCCCCTCTTGCTGGCGGGAGGGCGAGCGGCGGGCATCAGCGAGGAGCCGGGGTTTCCCCTTTGCGTGGGCGGCCACTAAGACCCCAGCGCCGCTTCCCAGCTGAGTCCCGAAGCCAAACGCGGAAGTTCGCCTTTGCCGTCTGGCTTCAGGACTCAGCTGGGAAGCGGCGCGAGCGAACGGAGTGGGCGGGCGAAGGGCGGGCGAGCGGCAACAAGGAGTTTGCGTGGGCGGTGGGGAAACCCCAGCGCCGCTTCCCAGCTGAGTCCCGAAGCCAAACGCGGAAGTTCGCCTTTGCCGTCTGGCTTCAGGACTCAGCTGCTGCAAGCGAGCAGCCGGGCGGGCGGGCGAACGGGCAAGCAGCAAGCGATCTTGGGGTTTCCCCGTTGCCTGGGCAACGGGGAAACCCCATCTTCGGCTCCTCGCTGCTGCCGCGTTGCGGAGCAGATCAGCTGTTGGGCGGCCGAAGGGGTCTTCCCCGCCGCCCACACGCAAACTCCACCATCTGCGCATGTGCGGCCATGGAAAACAGGACGCGCATGCGCAAATGGTGTTTTTACTTCCGTGCCGCTACATCGCGAGTTTACGATTATCGCAAGGGGTCTTGGAACGGAACCCTCGCGATAATCAGGGGATCACTGTAAATCCCTTCCGCAGATAAGCTGAAAGTAATTCTTTTTCTACCTTGTGGGCCTCAAAGGCTATATAATGTCACATAAGTATTTTAAATTCTTTCCGGGTTTTAATCTTTCTATTTGTCACATAGTTTTCCTTGTTTAGAGGGTTGCACCAGTTGTAAATGTTATACTTCTCTTTTGAATGTAAAATGTTCTGGACTCATAAAATAAATAAACAGACAAGCTAAATGTGCTTTTTTTGGGTGCATTTTGGTCTCTAAACATTTTGGCTTTCCCATGAATAAATATAGTGCATGACTTTTTTGTTTTTGCAAAACCCACAGAAAAACACACCAGGATCATATTCCCCAACCTTGCTTTCCGAGTTTGTTTATATATTAAGATTTATAAACAGCCTCAGATAACATCCATTTATTTATTTTATAAGTCACCTTTCATTCAAAAGTTGAAGACAGTATAACTAGCTTTCTTTTTTTTCTTACAACAATAATCCTACAGGGTGGGTTTTGCTGGGGGGAGAGTGATGGTTTGTGTGGGGTGGGGGGTGTAACTAGAACTGAGGAATTCTGGGAATTGAAGTCCATAAGTCTTAAAGTTGCCAAGTTTGAAAACTTGGAAACTGACTACAGTGATCCCCCGATTATCGCGAGGGTTCCGTTCCAAGACCCCTCGCAATAATCGATATTTCGGGATGTAGGGTTGCGGAAGTAAAAACACCATCTGCGCATGCGTGCCCCTTTTTCCATGGCCGCACATGCGCAGATGGTGGAGTTTGCGTGTGGGCGGCGGGGAAGACCGGGGAAGGTTCCTTCGGCCGCCCAACAGCTGATCTGCTCCGCAGCGCGGCAGCAGCGAGGAGCCGAAGATGGGGTTTCCCCGTTGCCCAGCCGAAGGAACCTTCCCCGGTCTTCCCCGCCGCCCAGGCAAAGGGGAAACCCCAAGATCGCTTGCCGCTTGCCCGTCACCCGCTCGCCCGGCCGCTCGCTTGCCGCTTGCCGCTTGCCCGTTCGCCCGCCCGCCTGCTCGTTTGCCGCTTGCCCGTCACTCGCTCGCCCGGCCGCTCGCTTGCCCGTTCGCCCGCCCGCCTGCTCGCTTGCCGCTTGCCCGTTCGCCCGCCCGCCCGCCCGGCTGCTCGCTTGCCGCTCGAGAGCAAGAGGGGGAGAGATAGAGAAAGAGAGAGAAGGAAAGAAAGAGATGAGAGAGGGAGGAAGAGAGTGTGAGAGAGGAAGAAGCAAGATAGAGAAAGAGAGAGAGAAAGAAAGATGAGAAAGGAAGGGAGTGATGTCATCGGGTGGAAAAATCGCGATATAGCCTTTCGCAATGATCGGGATCGCGAAACTCGGGGGATCACTGTATTCTTAAGTCCCTGGCCTAACAGAAGGCTATGGCCATTTTTATTCAACACTGAACTATGCAAAAATACAAAATAATAATAATAATTATGGGTTATTCAAAAAAGCACATTACATTCTACATTCCTAATCTCCAAGATTCATTTATCTTGGAGAAAAATCACTAGAACAAAACCAAACCAAAAGACCCCCAAAAGTTCAATTGTTTTCAACCAAGCTTTAACTTCGGGCTTAGAAAAATGAGTATATTGTGAGCCGCCCCGAGTCCCTGGAGAGGGGTGGCATACAAATCCAATCAATCAATAAATCAATAAATCAATCAATTTGTGTACAGTTTGTGTTTGTGACTGTAGAGGTAGTCTTTGACTTACAGTCATCTATTTAGCGACGGCTTGAAAATCTAACTTTGGAAAAAACTTAACCACCAGTGCTCAAACTTACGACGGTTACAGCATTCCTACAATCACATGATTCAAAGTCGGACGCTTGGCCACCGGGATGCATTTATTATGATGGCCGCAGTGTCCTGAGGTCATGTGATTGCAACTTGCGGCCTTCCCAGCCAGCTTGCGATGAGTAAAGGAAAAATAGGTTTGTTTAATGACTGCATTACACTTCACAGATGCCACAATTTCCTTAACCACCATGGCAAAAAAATAAAGAGAAGATCATAACAATTTTAATTTTAATGGATTAGCAGAGTTGGCAAAAACCTTGAAGGTCATTTAGTCCAACCTTCTGCCAAAGCAGAAGACCCTACATCTTGCCTCTACCTAGGATAGAACTCTCAACCTCCTGATTATGAGGCAAGAGCTTAACCAACTGTCTTGCTTAACAATGGAAAATTTTTGTCCCAAATGTCAGAAAACAAGGACAATGAAAAATCAAGATGGTGGCCTTGACTGCACAACCAATGTCAGCTTTTTTTTGACATACACAAAAGGGGAAGTCACACAGCTGCAGGCAATATCATTGATAGATAGATAGATAGATAGATAGATAGATGGATGGATGGATGGATGGATGGATGGATGGATGGATGGATGGATAGATGGATTGGGATTGGGATGCCGCCCCTCTCCAGGAATGCCCTCTGAAGACAACCCTAGTTGGAAGACTGGGTTCAAGGTTATTTCATTATTTATTTAAAAGATGTTATTTTATCCAATGACTTTTGAAGTAAGATAAATGTCAAAAGCGGAAATATGTTTGCCCAAAGAGATTTCAATTACCCATCATCATCATCATTGTTGCTGCTGTTGTTCTTGATATGGTTATTATTCTATTTATACAATTTACAAAATGTTTCTGACTCGGTTTTCGGTAGATGTAACTAAGGGGGCTCCAACCTTGGCCATTTTAAGACTTGTGGACTTTAACTCCCAGAGTTCCTCAGCCTACTGGCTGAAGAATTCTGGGAGTTGAAGTCCACAAGTCTTAAAGTGGCCAAGGTTGGAGACCATTAATTCCCAGAGGACTACAATAGCTAAAGATAACCTTCCAAAAAGCATCAACAACAACAACATCATCATCATCATCATCATCATAATAACAACAATTATTATTATTATAGCAAATGGTCCTTGACTCATCATTGTAATGGAGTCTGTCCCTTGTGGTGGTAAGTCGTGGCAGTTCTTACGTGAAGTGCCTATGTGATTATTTTGTTTAACAACCACAATTCCTGCTCTCCCCATTGGAGTTGTTAAGTGACAGTGTGGGTCATTAAATGCATCCCATAGTGCCTGGAGGTGAGGGTGCAGCACCCATCCATCTCCCTTCAGGGCCTCCCCAAACCCGAGACATCCTATGCTCTGCTGGGTCCCCATAAGCCAGTGATGGCAAACCTATGGTGCGGGTGCCACCAGTGGCACGTGGAGCTATACTGGAGAGCCGGCAAGGCGTTGCCCTATATGTGCGTTGGCTAGTGGATTTCAGGCTTCAGGGAAGGCCGTTTTGCCCTCTGGAGGCTGCAGGAAAGCTTCCTGGAAGGCCCGGAGTGTGAAAAACGGCCCAATGGGCAAACCGGAAGTTTGGAAAAACGGACTTCTGGTTTGCCTGTTGTGCTGTTTTTTGCACTCCGGGGCTTCAGGAAGCTTCCCTCAGGTCTCTGAAGTGCGAAAAACAGCAGAACGGGGAAACCAAAAGTCCATTTTTCCAAACTTCCGGTTTGCCTGTTGGGATGTTTTTTTCACTGTCGCAGGCTTCAGTGAGGCCTATGCGCATGCATGGGCAATGTGTGTGTATTGTGTCTGCATGTGGAGGGGCAGCATGTGTGTGTGTGCGTGCATGCGTGGGGGGAGGGGAGGGGTATAGGCACATGCATGCCGGCTAGCGTGTTAGTGTGCGCATAGGCCCACTTTTGGCACTCAAACCAAAAAAAGGTTTGCCCTCATTGCCATAGGCCTTGGTGCTGATTTTTACCTTGCTGGGACCCACACCTTCCCCCCATCATGATTCAGTCCACTAATCAGCTGACGCCATATGGTCTTCCTATACGCTCTGAAGGAAGAGCTGGGCGCCATTTTGGGAGACTCTGTTCCAGAGGCGCCATTTTGAGAGCAACCCCAATTGATCGCCAAGGATTGGCACATGCCCGAATTTTGTTCATGGACCCACGGGGAGCACTGCAGCAGCCATAATTTTGGGCAGAGGTTATAACTACCCTTCATTCAGCACCATTGCACTTTTGAATGGCCGCTGAATTAAATGATCGTAACTCAAGAACTGCCAGTATTGTGCGGCTTAATTTAATTAAATGTATTTTGTGGAGGCGATCATTGCTACATTGGCCATGTATCACATTCAATAGGTTGTGTTGTTATTGTTATTGGCTCTGTTATGGTTTGTTAATGTCACTATGGGTGTCAATGCAGGAATTTATATATATAAGTTTCCAAGCTTCGTGCTGTTGTAAAATGGAATGTTTGCAACTGTCATTTCTTCCTAGTATATAGTGTGGGGGTGGAGATTTGGTTTGAATGTATATATTTGTTTTCGTAGATTTTCACGGGTATATGTATATAGATTGTTCTGAGTTCGGGTTTTGCCCTGTGTAATATTTTGCATGTTTATGCGACGTTTCGGTGAAATCACATTCACCATCATCAGGCTGAAGTTTTAAGCTTCGTGTTGCTGTAAATATCCATATTTACAGCAACACGAAGCTTACAGGTATGACGGTCTTGGTATATTCGGGTTTCTTCCCGTGTAGGATTTGGAAATTTCTGGCGACGTTTCGACGAGGTCTCACTCGTCATCTTCAGGCTGGTGTTTCTGTCCTTCTTCTCAGGCGAACCCAGTGTTCGCCTGAGAAGAAGGACAGAAACACCAGCCTGAAGATGACGAGTGAGACCTTGTCGAAACGTCGCCAGAAATTTCCAAATCCTACACGGGGAGGTGTCACTCGTCATCTTCAGGCTGGTGTTTCTGTCCTTGTTCTAAGGCAAACACTGCAGTGTTCGCCTTAGAACAAGGACAGAAATATATATATTTTCTCAAATTCACACGGAACAGAATAACAGATTGGAAGCAGTGATGAATTCTACTTTTTAAACTACTGGTTCTGTGGGCATGGCTTGGTGGACACGGTGTGGCTTGGTGGCGTGGCTTGGTGGTCGTAGCAGTAGAAGGATACTGCAAAATCCCCATTCTCTCCTCACTCCTGGGGGAAGGATATTGCTAAATCTTCATCCTCACCCATCCTCAAATACCCAGAGATGATATTTGCTGGTTCTATGAACTACTCAAAATTTCCGCTACTGGTTCTCCAAAACCGGTCAAAATCTGGATTCCACTCCTTGTTGGAAGGGTCCTTGAAAGTCCTCTAGTTCAAGCCCCCCCCCTGCCAGCAGGAGACCCTATACAGTGATACCTCCTCTTACAAACGCCTCGCCATACAAACTTTTTGAGATAAAAACCCGGGGTTTAAGATTTTTTTGCCTCTTCTTCCAAACTATTTCCACCGTCGCTGGGATGCCCCGCCTCTGGACTTCCGTTGCCAGCGAAGCACCCGTTTTTGCACTGCTGGGATTCCCGAGGCTCCCCTCCATGGGAAACCCCACCTCCGGACTTCCGTGTTTTTGTGATGCTACACGGGAATCCCAGCAGGGCAATCCCAGCAGCGCAAAAATGGGTGCTTCGCTGGCAACGGAAGTCTGGAGGTGGGGTTTCCCATGGAGGGGAGCCTCAGTGAAATCGCAGCATCGCAAAAACACAGAGGTCCGGAGGTGGGACTTCGAGGACTTTGGTGTTTTTGCGATGCTGCGATTTCATTGATGCTCCCCTCATTTTTGCGATGCTGGGATTCCCCTGCAGCATCGCAAAAACGCAGAAGTCCGGAGGTGGGGTTTCCCATGAAGGGGAGCCTCAGGGGAATCCCAGCAGCGCAAAAATGGGCGCTTCAGCTGGCAAAAGGGGTGAATTTTGGGCTTGCACACATTAATCGCTTTTCCATTGATTCCTATGGGAAACATTGTTTTATCTTACAAACTTTTCACCTTAAAAACCTCATCCCGGAACCAATTAAGTTTGTAAGACAAGTTTGTATCACTGTACTAGTAATGGGCTCCTATGGGTACGGTCAGGTACACAGAACCGGTAGAAAAATTTTGGCCAGGTATGCAGAACCGATAGAAAGATTTTGATTTTTTCCTCCCCTTCTGGGCTGAGTATGTTTTTCCTATCACAATAAATGAGGTTGAATGTGTATAATTTTATAAGAGCTGTGTGTGTGTGTGTGTGTGTGTACGTACACATACAATTTATATAGTAGATAATGTATATTTTTGTGTGCTTGTGTGTAATATGTAAGTACACATATGACATACATACATAGAATTAAAGAGTATGTTTTGGATGTTCAGTACTAGAAATTGTATCTCTTTGAGGCAAGGAGAAGCCAGGCACCCTAACCCTAATCCAAACCCTTGACGTGAGTGACGTCAAGTTGGCTACCTTTAAGCCAGTCACATGACCTTTAAACCACCTACGGTCACATGATCGTCGAGCCACTCCCACCTGGTCACATGGCCAACAAGCCACAACCACAGAATCACAATGTCCTGAAGTTTGAGTGTTGGTCTTCCTTGAGCATGATATAATTAAGAGTCATCTCCCGCCAAACAATAATAATAATGATCCAATAGATATGCTCTTTTGCTTTCTCACCAGGCTCAAGGTTGACTCAGCCTTCCATCATACCGAGGTGGGTAAAATGAGGACCCAAATTGTTGGGGGCAAATATATGCTGATTCTGTAAACCACTCAGAGAGGGCTGTAAAAGCACTGTGAAGCGGTATATAAGTCTAAGTGCTATTGCTATTTCTAACCAAGGACAGGACACGGATTGATCGGACGAATTGCCTTCCCTTTTTTCTTTTTGTTCAAACAGCAATTTTTTCCCCCTAGCTTGCTTATTTTTGCTTCAGTTGAAGTTTTTTTCATTTGTGGGTCTGGCACACAAAGAGCATCGCTTGCATCCTGATGGCCTGTCTATGTTACGGAGGAAGTTTTCCCACACTGCAAAAGGTGGAGACAGGTTAGAGGAGGAAAAGGACAAGGATGGTGGCTGGCAGAGAATGAGCTGAAGTCGGCAGCAGACAACACAACGATCCTTCCTGTGTCAAGCCCTCAAATTTAAGGTGTCCTGCTTGAGTAGGGGGTTGGACTAGAAGACCTCCGAGGTCACTTCCAACTCTGTTATTGTTGTTACATGCCATGTGTCCAGCAAAACAGGTAGCCCTGGACTGGCAATCATCGTAAGCCGCCCAGAGTCCATTAGGAGTTGGGCAGCCTAGAAGTTAAATAAATGAAATGAAATTAGTTCAGCAACTACAGTGATACCTCGCCTTACGAACTTAATTGGTTCTGGGACGAGGTTCGTAAGGTGAAATGTTTGTAAGACGAAACAATGCTTCCCATAGGAATTAATGGAAAAGCGATTAATGCATGCAAGCCCAAAACTCACCCCTTTTGCCAGCCAAAGTGCCCGTTTTTGTGCTGCTGGGATTCCCCTGAGGCTCCCCTCCATGGGAAACCCCACCTCCGGACTTCCATGTTTTTGTGAGGCTCCCCTCGCTGGGAAACCCCACCTGTGGACTTCCGTTGCCAGCGAAGCGCCCGTTTTTGTGCTGCTGGGATTCCCCTGCAGCATCGCAAAAACAGGGAAGTCCGGAGGTGGTGTTTCCCATGGAAGGGAGCCTCAGGGAAATCCCAGCAGTGCAAAAATGGGCGCTTCGTTGGCAACAGCCACCCCGAGTCTGCAGAGAGGGGCGGCATACAAATCTAAATAATAAATAATAAATAAATAAAATAGAAATCCGGAGGCTGGGCATCTCAATGGCGTCGGCTTGGGTTTGTAAGGTCAAAATAGTTTGGAAGAAGAGGCAAAAAAATCTTAAACCCCGGGTTTGTATCTCGAAAAGCTTGTATGACAAGGGGTTTGTAAGACAAGGTATCACTGTACTGTTCAAAATTTCAACAGTACTGAAAATAGTGACTTAGGACCAATCTTCACCCTTACAACGGTGCCGAATCCCCACTCTCGTTTGATCAAAATTTGGGTGCTTGGCAACCAATACATCTATTTATAAGAGTTGCAGCTTCCCAGAGTCATGTGGTCGCCTTTTGCAAAATTCCCTGCTGGCGCCTGATAAGCGAAGTCAATGGGAAGAAAGCTGCCTTCACTTGATTACGGCTTAGCGGGTTCTTAGTGCAGCTTAGGGCACCTTAGGATTCACTTGGTGACCGCATGGTTCACTTCATGCCTGCCCGATTTACTTAACAAACATGGCAAAAAAAATATCATAAAATCAAGTGCCACTCATTTAACAACCTCCTTGTTTAGCAACCAAAACGTCTGATCTTAATTGTGGTCGTTAAGTCAAAGATTATCTGACTACTGGCCCTGTCTTTCGTAAACTACTCAAGACTCATTTATACCGCCAGGCATAGGGGAGTTGAGATATTCCTTCCCCCTAGGGCATTACAAGTTATGCATGGTATGTCTGTGTGTATGTTTGGTTTTATAATAAGGGTTTTTAGTTGTTTTATTATTGGATTGTCACATGCTGTTTTTATCATTGTTGTTAGCCGCCCTGGAGTCTACGGAGAGGGGCGGCATACAAATCCAATAAATAAATAAATTATTATTATTTTGAGTTGCAGTCGACCAAACGGCTCAAACTTAACCCAGGCAAGACCGAGTGGCCTTGGGCATTTCCTCCTAAGGACTCCACGATCTGTCCCTCCATCGTTCTGGGTGGGGAAACATTAACCCCCTCAGATAGGGTCCGCAACCTGGGTGTCCTCCTGGACCCACAGCTGAGTTTTGACTACCATCTTTCGGCTGTGGCCAGAGGGACCTTTGCCCAGGTTTTCACCTGGTTTACCAGTTGTAGCCCTACTTGGATCAGTAGACTCTACGCGCAGTCGTCAGGCCTTCATCACCGCCCGTGTTGATTATTGCAATGCGCTCTACATGGGGCTACCCTTGAAAAGTGTTTGGAGACTGCAAATAGTCCAGAATGCAGTTGTGCGAGCTGTCATGGGTTCACGTCGGTACACCCATATAACACCTATGCTCCGTGAGCTGCACTGACTTCCTATTTGTCTCCGGGCACAATTCAAGGTGTTGGTTATTGCCTATAAAGCCTTACATGGCTCAGGGCCAGACTACTTATGGGACAGTCTCTTGCCACATAACTCCCAGAGACCAATTAAAGCACACAGAATTGGCCTCCTCCGTGTCCCATCGACTAAGCAATGCAGGTTGACGGGACCACGGGGGAGGGCCTTCTCTGTGGCGGCCCCGGCTCTATACTCCCCCATGTCCGTACTGCTCCCACCCTACTGGCCTTCCTTAAGGCCACAAAGACCTGGCTTTGCTGGCAGCCTGGGGGGCCATGAACTAACAACTGCCAAGGCCACACTGTATGAATGGTATGTATGTATGGGATTATGATTGTTTTATAATTAATGGCTTTCTTTTAATACGGATTTTATAGTTTTTGATTATATTTGACTTCTTTTTATTGTTTTGTATCTATTTCTATTTCTTTTTATATTATTATTGTAAACCACCCTGAGTCCTTCGGGACTGGGCGGCATAGAAGTAGAATAAATAAAATAAACAAACAAACGAACAAACAAACAAATAAATTTGAAACCCACCTCTGTCGTCAGGCATGGGGGAATTGAAATTTCTCTTCCCCCTAGGCTTATAGAATTTATACATGGTATGCTTGTATGTATGAGTGGTTTTTTAAATTGGGGGTTTTTAGATTGTTTTTAATATTAGATTTGTTTACATTGTCTTTTTATATTGTTGTTAGCCGCCCCGAGTCTTCGGAGAGGGATGGCATACAAATCTAATAAATAATAATAATAATAATAATAATAATAATAATAATAATAATAATAAATAAATAAATCACTCACTCACTCACTCACTCACTCACTCACTCACTCACTCAATCAATCAATCAATCAATCAACAACCGGGCAGTACTTTTACAGTGACCCTCCTTCCTTCCATCTCAAGACCAGGAGTAAAGCACCTCCTGGAAATTGGGTGTACCAATCATGACAAGCTACCTTCTTTTTATCGTAGCCTGCAAACCCAACAGGACTCCAGCACCATAATTTGCCTCCCTGTGTTGACAAGATATCCTGGTTAACAGAGTAGTTAAAAATGGTAAAAAGTAAAAAAGTCCCTGAGGATTGCAGTCTGCTAGTCGTTGGTGATGTTGGAAGAGCCAGCGCTGTCCAAAGATATTTCCGCAGTCCTGCGGCCGGCACAACATTCCGAATCACTGTTACTTTTCCCACCAAAGTGGTACCTATTTATCTACTCGCATTTGCATCCTTTCGAACTGCTAGGTAGGCAGGAGCTGAGGCAATAACGGGAGTTCATTCTATTGTGTGGCAATCGGGTCACAAACTTCAACTGTTGACTTTCCAGCCAACAAGCCCAGCATCTTAACCCCCTCCCTTTAAAAAAGACCCTGCATTTATTGAAAAAGACCCCAGCCTTGATCCCAATGAGAATCTTCTTGTTCACCGGATCAGAATATCTCCGAGACCGCCTCCTGCCGCACGAATCCCAGCGACCGGTTAGGTCCCACAGAGTCGGCTTTCTCCGGGTCCCGTCAACGAAACAATGTCGTCTGGCGGAACCCAGGGGAAGACCCTTCTCTGTGGCGGCCCCAACTCTCTGGAATCAGCTCCCCCTGGACAGTAGGATTGTCCCCACCCTCCTTGTCTTTCTCAAACTCCTTAAAACCCACCTTTGTTGTCAGGCATGGGGAAATTGATTCCCCCTGGACCGTTTCGTTTTATGTATGGTTTGTATGAGATGTATGACTGCTTTTATATTAAGGGTTTTTAAACTGTTTTAATGTATTGCATTTGTATTGTTTTGTTGTTGTAAGCCGCTCCGAGTCTCTGGAGAGGGGCGACATACAAATCTAATTATTTTTTTATTTTTTTATTTATTTATTTTTATTTATTTATTGGATTTGTATGCTGCCCCTCTCCGCAGACTCAGGGCGGCTAACAACAATGATAAAAAACAACATGTAACAATCCAATTTAATAAAACAACTAAAAACCCTTATTATAAAAAAAACCCCAAACATACCATGCATAACTTGTAATGGCCTAAGGGAAGGAATATCTTAACTCCCCCATGCCTGGCGACAAAGGTGGGTCTTGAGTAATTTGCGAAAGATAAGGAGGGTGGGGGCCGTTCTAATATCTGGGGGGGAGTTGATTCCAGAGGGCCGGGGCCACCACAGAGAAGGCTCTTCCCCTGGGGCCCGCCAAACGACATTGTTTGGTCGACGGGACCCGGAGAAGGCCAACTCTGTGGGACCTTATCGGCCGCTGGGATTCGTGCAGTAGAAGGCGGTTCCGGATGTATTCTGGCCCAATGCCATGTAGGGCTTTAAAGGTCATTACCAACACTTTGAATTGTGACCGGAAACCGATCGGCAGCCAGTGCAGGCCACGGAGTGTTGCAGAAATGTGGGCGAATCTATTATTATTATTATTATTATTATTATTATTATTATTATTATTATTATTATTATTAAACCCCATTTCCATATAGGGAGCCCTCTAGACAGAAATCAAGGGATGCAAGCAGAGTGTCCACTATTGCACTCACCTGAAGACTTAGCCCACCACACACCCAGCCTGCACTGAACTGTCTATCATCCCTTCCACCAACTGCACACAGTCTTCCTACGAATGGTGGGAGGAGCCAGATCGGATTCCTTCCCCCAGCAGGGCAGCGCGTTGCTGCTTCTCCCGCCGCCAACTCCTAGTCTGCTCTCCCTCCCTACTTACTCAGCGGTCATTTGGGCCACCAGGTCAAACGAGGCAAAGCCGGCGTTGCCAAAGTTCTCCTTGTACCGTCCCATTTTGATAGCGTCCAGCCAGTCGCCCACAGTAGTGAAGGTAGTATAATCGGGCACCGTGCGATCCAGGAGCGGCTGAGACACGCTGCGAAGGACGAGAGAGCCCAGAGGTCAGAGGCGGCTCAAAGGGGCGGGGCGGTGGGTGGCCGAGCCACGGGGACAGGCCTGGTGGTCCTGCGGCACGCGGAAGGTTAAAGGGGGGCCTTCTGGTTCCCAGTCCACCCGTTGGGCCACTTCGCTCAGGCCCCGGTTGCTGCCTGCCTCCACCTCCCAAGGTTATATCCAGTTGGCTGCCATAAAACCATGAGAACTAGAGACTCCACGCTACTAATCCAGACATAGAAGGTTGCCTGTGCTTGGAGAGGGTGAAGGGGCAAACGACACTGACCCAGACTGGACATTGGCGATGACCTTCAAGCTGGCCGCGTTCCGGATTAGCTTGTCCAACGTATTCACTATCTGTGCAAACTTGGGGCGGAGGTTGCGATCCCGTACCCAGCAGTCCAACATGAGCTGGTGCAGCGCCGTGGGGCAGTCCATAGGGGGAGGAAGGCGGTAGTCCTGCTCCACTGCGTTGATTACCTGGGAAAGCAGCAGAAGGCAAGGACTCAATCCCTGGGGCTTTGCTCCAGCAATTCTCTTTCCCCGTTCCCCCCCCGCCCCCAAATTGCAAATTCTTCTAATTTGGCTCGGGCTACTTACATCTTGGTTAGACATGTCCCAGTAGGGCCTCTCACCATAAGACATCACTTCCCACATGACGATGCCGTAGCTCCAGACGTCGCTGGCGGAAGTGAACTTGCGATAGGCGATGGCTTCCGGGGCCGTCCACCGGATTGGGATCTTACCACCCTGCAAGACGAGAAAGTTTCAATGGGAAGGTTAAATGTCTATCTGTCTTCAGCAGTAGCAATAGTGCTTAGGCTTATATACCACTTCACAGTAAGAACATATGTAAGTATGTGAGTAAGAAAATATTTAAAAAAGGAATATGTGTATAAAGAGTAATAATGGCATCGGACCAGATTACTTGCGGGACCGCCTAGTGCCACATAAATCCCAGCGAACAGTTGGGTCCCACAGAGTCGGCCTTCTCCAGGTCCCATCAACTAGACAATGTCGTTTGGTAGGACCTAGGGGAAGAGCCTTCTCTGTGGGAGCCCCGGCCCTCTGGAATCAGCTCCCCCCAGAGATTTGTACTGCCCCCACCCTCCTCACCTTTCGTAAGAGTCTTAAGACTCATTTATGTCCTCAGGTTTGGGCCGATTAGATCTTAGGCCCTGGCCAATGAATGATTGTATGATTGGGTGTTGATTGATTTTTAATATAATTAGGGATTTTAGATAGCTATGTAATTTTAATTTAATTGGATTAATTTTATTGTAATTTACTGTTTTTATATGTTGTAAGCTGCCCCGAGTCTTTGGAGAGAGGCGGCATAGAAATCCAACCAACCAACCAACCAACCAACCAACCAACCAATCAATCAATCAATAAGAAGAGCCATGCTGAATCAGGCCAAAGCCCATCGAGTCCAGTGTTTTGTGTCCCACAGTGGTCCACCAATTGTCCATGGGGACCTTCAGCAGAAAGAGAAGGCAAAACCCTCCCTTTCCCTTGACCCCCAACAAATGGTACCCAAGGGAATCCTGCCTGCCTCAACCAACATAGAGGTGGTACTTGGACATCCATTTCAATAACCACTTATACACTTGGCATCCATGAATCTGTCTAATCCTGCCTTGAAGCTATCCAGGTTGACAGTTGTCACGACCTCTTCCGGAAGTGAATTCCAGAAACCAAGGATCCTCTGTTTGAAGAAATATTTCCCTTTATTTGTCCTCACTTTCTTACCTATGAGCTTTAGGGAGTGCCCTCCTCGACCTAGTATTGTGTGATAGAGAAAATAATTTTTCTCTATCCATCTTTTCCATCCCATGCATGATTTTATACGCTTTGATCAAGTCACCTTCTGGAGAACTGGTAGCGGAAATTTTGAGTAGTTCAGCAAATACCACCTCTGGCTGGCCCCAGAGTGGGGAGGGAATGGGGATTTTTCAGCCTCCTTCGCCCAGGAGTTGGTCGGGAATGTAGATTTTGCAGTATCCTTCCCCCTGGAATGGGGTGGGAATATGGATTTTGCAGTATCCTTCCCCCAGGAGTGGGATGGAAATGGAGATTTTGCAGTAATCTTCCCCTGGAATGGGGAGGAAATGGGGATTTTTCAGCCTCCTTCGCCCAGGAGTTGGGCGGGAATGGAAATTTTGCAGTATCCTTCTTCCTGGGGTGACGTGGGAATGGAGATTTTGCAGTATCCTTCCCCCTGGAATGGGGTGGGAATATGGATTTTGCAGTATACTTCCCCCAGGAGTGGGATGGGAATGGGGATTTTGCAGTAATCTTCCCCTGGAATGGGGAGGAAATGGGGAATTTTCAGCATCCTTCCCCCAGGAGTTGATTGGGAATGAAGATTTTGCAGTATCCTTCGCCTGGGGTCAGGTGGGAATGGAAATTTTGCAGTATCCTTCCCCTGTGAAGTGAGGTGGGAATTTTGCAATATCCTCCCCCTTCCGTGCCACCAAGCCATGCCTACAGAACTAGTAGTAAAAAAAAATGGATTTTACCACTGGACCATATGAATGAATAACAGGTTTGTCAGCAAAATTTAGTTCGGATAGAATGGGGATCCTGCAAAATCTTTGTGGCAGAAGGGAATAGAGACACCATCAAGATTTTCACCTACCAGTGAACTGGTGTACGTGGGGTCAGACGGATCGTCTTCTAAAAACCGCGAAAGCCCAAAGTCTGAGACTTTGCACACCAGGTTGCTGTTGACCAGAATGTTGCGGGCGGCCAGGTCTCGGTGGACGTAGTTCATCTCCGAGAGGTATTTCATACCCGCCGCGATCCCACGTAGCATGCCAACCAGCTGGATCACCGTGAACTGCCCATCGTTCAGCTGTTGGGACAAGAAGGGGCGGGTTTTCAGACGAAGTTCGGAAACATAAAATCCTCCACCCGAAATTCACCGACGTGGCATACTAAGCCCTCCTGTTGACTGTTCTAAGAGAGTTCGATGAGAATGGGATCACCAAAGAACTCTGCAAATAAATCTTAATTTACAACCGTAACTGAACCCAACATTTTTGTTGCTAAACGGGACAGTTGATACGTGAGTTTTGCCCCTTTCTTACAACCTATCTTGCCGCAATTGTTATATGAAATCCAGTGGTGGGTTCCTCTCCGTTTGGACCAGTTTGTCTGAACCAGGAACGATGTGCTGGCAACATCACTGAACTGAATCAGTTGGTGCCGGTCTGTGGGTGACACCATCTGTTTTTATTTTTTATTTTTTACTTTTGGGAAGGTTTTTCTTGTTCTGCCTCTTGAAAGAGGGCCCTCCCGCCCACCCCATGGTTTATACTGACCTTTATTCCTTCTTCCGAAGCCCAGCTGATCAGCTCCTCAGCTGTGTTTCGGGCTGATTGTAAGCTACTGAGCATGCATGGGAGCTAAATTGCACATGGGGGGGGGCAATCTGATTGGGGCAAAGCATTATAAAATGCAAAGCAACTTTACAATGATTGTTAGCTGTTAGCTGTTGTTAGCTGTTGTTGGTGGTGATATTGTTAGTTGGCTATGAGCGTGAGTTAAATATTGAGTTAGAGCTGTAGTGTTGATATGTAGAAACCTGGATTGGTTTAGTACCTACTTGTAAGTAAGCTTTAATGTATATACATTAAAGCCCGACATGGCATTGGGCCAGAATACATCCGGAACCGCCTTCTACTGCACGAATCCCAGCAGCTGATAAGGTCCCACAGAGTTGGCCTTCTCCGGGTCCCATCAACCAAACAATGTCGTTTGGCGGGCCCCAGGGGAAGAGCCTTCTCTGTGGCGGCCCCGGCCCTCTGGAAGCAACTCCCCCCAGAGATTAGAACGGCCCCCACCCTCCTTGTCTTTCGCAAATTACTTAAGACCCACCTTTGTCGCCAGGCATGGGGGAGTTAAGTTTCCTTTCCCCCTAGGCTATTACAAGTTATGCATGGTATGTTTGTGTGTATGTTTGGTTTTTTATAATAAGGGTTTTTTAGTTGTTTTTTATTAATTGGATTGCTCATGTTGTTTTACCATTGTTGTTAGCCGCCCCGAGTCTGTGGAGAGGGGCGGCATACAAATCCAATAAAAATAAAAATAATAATAATAATAATAATAATAATAATAATAATAATAATAATAATAATACATAGAGTAAAGTTTGTTCCTGTAAATAGAAGACTAAGACTGAAGATGTTTTTCTTGCACCGAAGAGTAAAACTATTTCTACTGTGCCACAACGGTTGTAAAGTGCAAAAAACCATCATCCTAACTCAATTGTTTCAGTGTCCTTGTGACTTTGGTCACTAAACAAACTTTTGGAAGTCAAGGATTTTTGCGCATTGCACAGGTTGTACATGTGAAATATGATCATAACTTATTATTGTTCAGTGCCGTTGTGAGTTTGAATCGGGGGTAAAAAGGCTCCCTGTTTGCTTGTGCCTGTCGGTTGTCGGATCACGAGGTTTCACCCACTCGCCCGGATGCTGCCATTTGGGTAATTTTACCCTCTGCGCATGCACAAAGCATTCTGTGCATGTCATTCATTTATTTAATTTTTATGCCGCCCTTCTCCTTAGACTCAGGGCGGCTTACAACATGTTAGCAATACCACCCTTTAACAGAGCAAGGCTATTGCCCGCACAATCCGGGTCCTCATTTTACCCACCTCGGAAGGATGGAAGGCTGAGTCAACCTTGAGCCGGTGATGAGATTTGAACCACTGACCTACAGATCTAGAGTCAGCTTCAGTGGCCTGCAGTACAGCACTCTACCTGCTGCACCACCCCGTCTCTTGTCCTGTTCTCTGGCCTATCTCACTGGTCTGTTTTGACCATTGGTCAACTGATAGTCTGGCCTCGGCCCTTAAGCCTGGACTGGTGGGGAGGTGGCTTTAAGCCCCTCTTACTAATTACTACCCAGACATTCCCCATCTGGGTTGGAGAATTGTGTTCTTCTCCCAAGATGCATTTTTAGAAAATTCACATGGTTCTGCAATTAAATCACTGTGAGTTTTGAAAGCTGAACTTTAGGAATTTTATATACGTAAGCAACAGCAAAAGTTTCTCAACTTCAGAGAATCTAAAAGCTAGAAAGGGAGACGGTCCCATTAAAAATCAATATTTATGCAACATTTCTTAATCGGAAATCTTTCTTTTACGGCTTCCCCATTCCTATCTTACTGTAAAAGCACAACTCAGGGCGGCTTACAACATGTTAACAATAGCACTTTTTAAAACAGAGCCAGCCTGTTGCCCCCACAATCCGGGTCCTCATTTGACCCACCTGGGAAGGATGGAAGGCTGAGTCAACCTTGAGCCGGTGATGAGATTTGAACCACTGACCTACAGATCTACAGTCAACTTCAGTGGCCTGCAGTACAACACTCTACCTGCTGCTCCACCCCGGCTCAGTTCGCGACCGACAGGCACGAGCGAACAGGTTGTATTTAGTGAGAATGCTCCGAATACTCACTAAATGAACTTTTGCAGTCTCCCCAAGGGCAAAGAGAGTTAAATGGCATTTAAAAAGTGCAGTCATTCACGATGAAGAGAAATTTCACCCTGCTAAGAAATCTGTATCCTATCTCTAGCCAGCATCTTGAGCTGTTTTCTGTCTCCTAGCGTGAGCTGTTTGGAACACAGGCCTGGTTGTAATGAGTTACACCCATAGCTCCGAAATGAGAAAACTCGCAGATTCCCAACGCAACCACCTGTCTCGTGTCTTCTCATCAAGCTAATGGGATTACAAGCCTATTTGGGAAACACCTGGAAAAACAAGAGAGCCAGCTGCACGCTGCCCTCCGCCTCTGGGCTAGGAAGAACTGTCAGAGTGAACCTCGTTGCCTGGAAAGAATCCCGCGTGACATACAACAGATCCACCCGCTTATCTTCCTGTGCTCCTATTGTGCACCATCGCTTTCTGCAGTGCGGTTGTGACACAGGAAGAACCGTGGCTTTAGTTTCGTTCCAAAAGAAAGTCCTTTTAGAAACATAGAAACATAGAAGACTGGCGGCAGAAAAAGACCCCATGGTCCATCTAGTCTGCCCTTATGCTATTTCCTGTATTTTATCTTACAATGGATATATGTTTATCCCAGGCATGTTTAAATTCAGTGACTGTGGATTTACCAACCACGTCTGCTGGAAGTTTGTTCCAAGGATCTACTACTCTTTCAGTAAAATAATATTTTCTCATGTTGCCTTTGATCTTTCCCCCAACTAACTTCAGATTGTGTCCCCTTGTTCTTGTGTTCACTTTCCTATTAAAAACACTTCCCTCCTGAACCTTATTTAACCCTTTAACATATTTAAATGTTTCGATCATGTCCCCCCTTTTCCTTCTGTCCTCCAGGCTATACAGATTGAGTTCATGAAGTCTTTCCTGATACGTTTTATGCTTAAGACCTTCCACCATTCTTCTAGACCGTCTTTGGACCCGTTCAATTTTGTCAATATCTTTTTGTAGGTGAGGTCTCCAGAACTGAACACAGTATTCCAAATGTGGTCTCATCAGCGCTCTATATAAGGGGATCACAATCCCCCTCTTCCTGCTTGTTATACCTCTAGCTATGCAGCCAAGCATCCTACTTGCTTTTCATACTGCCCGACCTTTGGAAATAGTCCTGCTCTAAATGGCTGACTTGAATTACACTCCATATCTACATTTTTTTCTCTCTCTCTCTCTTTCTCTCCCTCTCACACCTACACACCCACAACCTGACAATTGCACAGCAAAACTAATCTCTACTGCAGTGTTTCCAACCTTGGCAACTTGAAGATATTTAGACTTCAACTCCCAGAATTCCCCAGCCAGCGAATGCTGGCTGGTGAATTCTGGGAGTTGAAGTCCAGGTATCTTCAAGTTGCCAAGGTTGGGAAACACTGCCTTAGAGGTCTTTTAGTCCAGGGCTCTCAAACTCCCGAGATGCGTCAGAGGTGGGCAGTAGCTGGTACGTTTAGGTGCTCCATCCCACTAGGAATTTCCGGCATGTTGCTCAACTGCGTGCCCCCGACACTGCGTGCCCCCTGCACGTAATTTTGCTTGTGCACACGCACAGCGAGCAAAATCATGCGTGAAAGTGCTTGCGGGAGTGAGATTTTGCCAATTTTCACCATTTTTTTTTGCTTCTGCACATGCGCCGAAGCAGAAATATTTGTGCTTGCTTGGAATAATAATAGTAATTAATAATAATTTATTAGATTTGTATGCCGCCCCTCTCCAAGAACTCGGGTCAGTTCACAATAATAATAACAATGTACAAATCCAATATTTAAAAACCCTTATTAATAAAATAATCACACAACCCAATCAAACCATACATAAACCAAAATAGTTAGGGGAGGTGTCAATTTCCCCATGCCTGGTGGCAAAGGTGAGTTTTCAACAACTTACGAAAGGCAAGGAGAGTGGGGGCAGTTCTGATCTCCGGGGGGAGTTTGTTCCAGAGGGCTGGGGCCACCACAGAGAAGGCTCTTCCCCTGGGCCCCGCCAGACGACATTGTTTACTCGATGGGACCCGGCGAAGGCCTACTCTTTGGGACCTAATCGGTCGCTGGGATTCGTGCGGCAGAAGCAAAAATATTGGTGAAAATCACAGAAATCTCGCTCACACGCAGGTGCTCACGTGAGATTTAGGTTGCTACCCATGCGCAAACCCCAAATCTCATGCCAATGGGCATGCATGCGCCCACAACAGCCTCGGAGGGCACTCTGGTAGAAGGTAAGGTGAGCGGCTCTTCAATGAGATGCGTCATATGCTGGCCACGCCCATGCCCGAAGGGGGAAACGGTCCTGATAGGTCACGAGAAGCCGCTGTGACGTGAGTTTGACACCCCTGTTCTAGTCCAACCCCCTGTACAAGTAAGATACCCGAAATCATTTCAGACAAACGGTTGTCAGATTTCTTCTTAAAAATGTCCAGTGTTGGAGCATTCACAACTTCTGGAGGCAAGCTGTTCCACGGATTAATTGTTCTAACGGTCAGGAAATTTCTACTTCTAGGTTGCTTCTCTCCTTTTTTAAATTTTTTAAAATTTATTTATTATTTTAGTTTCCATCCATTTCTTCTTATCCTGCCCTGAGGTGCTTTGGAGAATAGCTTCACTCCCTCTTCTTTGTGGCAACCCCTGAGATATTGGAAGACAGCTATCATGTCTCCGCTAGTCCTTCTTTTTGTTAAATTAGACATACCCAATTTCTGCAATTTGTTCTTCGTATGTTTTTACTCTCCAGTCCCCTAATCATTTTTGTTGCTTTTCTCTGCATTTCTTTTAGAATCATCATCCACTTTTGCTCAAGGGGTAACTAATGCAATTTCTGGAAAACCTCTGAGTATTCCTAGGGGAACCAGACAATGTATATGGCTTCAGTTGCCTCTTCTACGTCTTGAGCCGTCGGAGACGGATTCATCGTTGCCAAAATCAGTCAGTGCTTACCAATCTCTGCCAAGTTCCTAACCCTGCCTGATTTGAACATTAATTCACTCTTCTGCTTATGTATACGTTGGAAAACACAGATAACTCTCCTTTTTAGTTTGCAGCTCACAACAATTGAGGCCCGAGTGAAAAAGAAAAGCAATTGGAAGTATTGCAGTAAAAAAAATAATGTGATGGACTCACTTTTTTGGAGGAAATAACTTTGTAAATCAGGTTTCCCAACTCTGGCAACTTTTAAGATGTATGGACTTTAAATCCCAGAATCCCCCTGGCTGGGGAATTCTGGGAATTGAAGTCTACACATCTTAAGGTTGCCAAAGTTGGGAAATACAACTACAGTGGTACCTCTACCTAAGAACGCCTCTACTTACGAACTTTTCTAGATAAGAACCGGGTGTTCAAGATTTTTTTGCCTCTTCTCAAGAACCATTTTCCACTTACGAACCCGAGCCTCTGAAACTGTAACCGGAAAAGGCAGGGAGAAGCCTCCGTGGGGCCTTTCTAGGAATCTCCTGGAAGGAAACAGGGCCAGAAAAAGTGGGGGAAAGCCTCCGTTGGGCCTCTCTAGGAATCTCCTGGGAGGAAACAGGGCCGGAAAAGGTAGGGAGAAGCCTCCATGGGGCCTACCTATGAATCTCCTGGGAGGAAACAGGGCCAGAAAAGGCGGGGAGAAGACTCCATGGGGCCTACCTATGAATCTCCTGGAAGGAAACAGGGCCGGAAAAGGCAGGGAGAAGACTCCATGGGGCCTCTCTAGGAATCTCCTGGGAGGAACCAGGGCCAGAAAAGGTGGGGGAAAGCCTCCATGGGGCATCTCTAGGAATCTCCTGGGAGAAAACAGTGCCCCCACCCTCCCTGTGGTTTCCCCAATCACACGCATTATTTGCTTTTACATTGATTCCTATGGGAAAAATTGCTTCTTCTTACAAACGTTTCTACTTAAGAACGTGGTCACGGAATGAATTAAGTTCGTAACTAGAGTTACCACTCTAGAGAGTAGAGTTTGCTCCTCACCCGGAGGAAGGAATCAAGGGCGCAGTTTTCCATGAACTCCGTAACTATCATGACCGGCCGGCTCTTGGTGACCACGCCTTCCAGATGGATGATGTTGGGGTGGTCAAACTGTCCCATGATGCTCGCTTCGCTCAGGAAATCCCGCCTCTGCCGTTCCGTGTAGCCCACCTTCAGAGTTTTGATGGCTACAAAGATTTCCCGCCTGCCTGGGAGTTTGAGGCGGCCCCGGCAAACTTCCCCAAATTCACCTGAGGAGGAAGACGAGACATGAATAGCAAATAATACCCTGACGTTCCCAGCCCTCCTGGAAATGCTCTGAGGAGAAGCCAGCTGGGCTGCAGCTGGGTGACTTGCCTGCTCCAATCACTTCCTCGATTTTTACGCAAGAAATGTCGATTTCTTTGGCGAATTCCAGGACAGCTTCGTTTGGGTCTTCGTAAGTGAAAGGGTCAACATAAACCTTCATTCCTGGAGTAACTGCGGAGGTAGAGATAAGAAGATTTGGGGAGATGAGAAATGAAGACTGTCTGTTAGAAAGTGAGGAGGCCATATTTAAAGTTCATTTCTGTTAAAAGTCTATACAGTGTTCCCTCGATTTTCGCGGGGGATGCGTTCCGAGACTGCCCGGGAAAGTCGAATTTCCGCGAAGTAAAGATGCGGAAGTAAATACACTATTTTTGGCTATGGACAGTATCACAAGCCTTCCCTTAACACTTTAAACCCCTAAATTACAATTTCCCATTCCCTTAGCAACCATTTAGATTATTACTCACCATGTTTATTTATTAAAGTTTATTAATTTTTTTTTTATTAAAGACAGACAAAAGTTTGGCGATGACATAGGACGTCATCGGGCGGGAAAAACCATGGTATAGGGGAAAAAACCGTGAAGTATTTTTTAATTAATATTTTTGAAAAACCGTGGTATAGACTTTTCGCGAAGTTCGAACCTGCGAAAATCGAGGGAACACTGTATCTCCATATCCAAGATAGATAGATGGATGGATGGATGGATGGATAAGAATCGATAGATGAAAAATGATAGGTAGATACATAGACAGGTAGGTAAGCTGATAGATAAATAGATAGATAGACAGACAGACAGACAGACAGACAGACAGACAGACAGACAGATGATAGATAAGGTTATAGATAAATAGAGATAGATACAAACACAGTAAATATACAGTATAAATATTTTCTTGCTGATTATCTTCACGATTGGAAGCTTAAGTAGCAAATTACACAGCTGGAAAAAAAATAACTTGAATAATTAAACCCATTTTCAGAAGTAATGTATGACTTCACAACATTTAATTTACAAAAAACAAACAAACATCTCCTTTGCTTGCAACTACATGACAACATGTGTATGAAGGTATTTTGACAATTCCTAGACATGGCAAAAAAGTGGTCCTAATATATTTGCTGAATAGTCTTCTGATCAGATTAATATTTTGAAAATAATAATAATAATAATAATAATGCAGCAACAAAAACCATAACTGAAATAAAGCAATATAAAAGAATATAAATTAGCCATGTAAAAAGCCAGACTATAAATTATTTTATGACTATAATTACAAATAATTTATAGCATGCCTTTTTAACGCAGTGTGCGTAACAAACTAATTAAATAACATTTAGAGGACCAGAATGTGAAGACAACCAGTCATTATTAATCTTTTACATAACAACATTTCAAAAACAGAAGTTAATAAAGATGCTGCATTTATAACAAATAAATAAGGAAAACCAGGTCAAGATACACATAGTCATTGCAAAATCATCAATAAATCAATTTATAAGCAATAAAACAAGCCATATTGTATTGGCTTTCTGGAACATTTTAAGAGCTGGCTTAACCCCAGGTGCTGGAGCCAGGATATTAATTGAACTTTGGCATACCCTGAACTTACTATATACAATGTGTTAGTAATGAGGTTTAGGGGCCTGGAGTTAGTTTACCCTTAACTGATTGCACATTTCAATTATGTTGTTATCTCTGTTTACCATAAAGAGTTCCTTTGGTAGATGGTAGATAAAGTGGCTTAATAAATAAATAGATCAAATCAGTAAAAATCCAAGAAACCTAACATTTTAAAAACTGTATGCCTGTGTTTGTCCCCTTTGCCAACTTTAAGCATGGGCATCAATTTCCACAATTCCCCAGCCAGCATGCATGGATTTCAAATTAGCCAGCAGGCTGGGTGTGGAATTCTGGGAGATGAAGTCCATGCATTTTAAAATGGCTAAGGTTGAGAAACCCTGGTTTATGGGATACCAATCTAGCTAAGTTGTAAAGGTGATTTTTTTTTCAAAAGGCAACTGGACTTTGTTTTGCCTTGAAGATGCTTTCAAGGAAAAACCAAGAAAGTCCAGTTTTACCTTTTTAAAAAAATCACATTTGGGAAAACCAAGAATAGGATAGGATAGGATAGAATTGAATTCTTTATCGGCCAAGTGTGATTGGATAGATAGACAGACACAGGGGGGGGGAGGGGGGAGAGAAAGATAGATAGATGGATAGATAAAAAGATAGACAGACAGATGAATAGAATAGAATAGAATAGAATTCTTTATTGGCCAAGTGTGATTGGATAGATAGATAGATAGATAGATAGATAGATAGATAGATAGATAGATAGACAGACAGACAGACAGACAGACAGACAGACAGACAGACAGACAGACAGACAGACAGACAGACACAGCGGGGGGGAGAGAAAGATAGATAGATAGATGGATGGATAGATAAAAAGATAGACAGACAGATGAATAGAATAGAATAGAATAGAATAGAATTCTTTATTGGCCAAGTATGATTGGAGAGACAGACAAACAGACAGACAGACACAGCCTGGGGGGGAGAGAGAGAGAGAAAAAGATAGATAGATGGATAGATAAAAAGACAGACAGATGAATAGAATAGAAAGAATAGGATAGGATAGAATAGAATTATTTATTGCCCAAGTGTGATTGGACATGAAAGGAATTTGTCTTTGGTACATATGCTCTCAGTGCACATAAAAGAAAATATACATTTGTCAAGAATCATGAGGTAAAAAACACTTAATAGTTGTCATAGGGTACAAATGAGCCATCAGAAAACAATATTAATATAAATCGTAAGGATACAAGCTACAAGTTACAGTCATAAGTGGGAGGAGATAGGTGATAGGATTCATGAGTGGATTAATAGTAATACTAACACAGCCTTAGTGGATAGTTTGACAGAGGTGAGGGAATTATTTGTTTAGCAGAGTGATGGCATTCGGGGAAAAAACTGTTCTTGTCTTGTTCTAGACGGGCTACAAGAATGGTGGAAGGTCTTAAGCATAAAACGTATCCGGAAAGACTTAATGAACTCAATCTGTATAGTCTGGAGGACAGAAGGAAAAGGGGGAACAGGATCGAAACATTTAAATATATTAAAGGGTTAAATAAGGTTCAGGAGGGAAGTGTTTTTAATAGGAAAGTGAACACAAGAACAAGGGGACACAATCTGAAGTTAGTTGGGGGAAAGATCAAAAGCAACATGAGAAAATATTATTTGACTGAAAGAGTAGTAGATCCTTGGAACAAACTTCCAGCAGACGTGGTTGGTAAATCCACAGTAACTGAATTTACACATGCCTGGGATAAACATATATCCATCCTAAGATAAAATACAGGAAATAATATAAGGGCAGACTAGATGGACCATGAGGTCTTTTTCTGCTGTCAGTCTTCTATGTTTCTATGTGTCTAGTATATGTCATTGGCTATTTAATCTGGTCTACTTTATTGAGCTGACACACGTGGGGTGCGCATGACCACCAAATAATACTCACTGTATTGCTGCAGTTTCTCAGTGTATTCAGATTCTGTGTTATTTTGCTGCTTCCTGGTCAAGAAAGAGAGGTGGAAAAAATCACCCAAAATGTAAGTTGTCCACAAAATCTGACTTATATTGAATTGTAATGCCTTTCACTACTTTCCTCCAAGATTTAATTTTCAAATTTTATAAATTTTTCCTCAAGCTATAAAATGCAAAGGAAAATAACATAATGAAAAACAAGTTGTATTAGTTTTCAAATATAAACAAACAAAAAATATAAATAAAAAAGGACAAACAAAAAGCAACAACAACAAAAATTTGTAATATCAGCAAACATTCAGTATTTCTGCATTGCTACATTGGATATTTCATTAATTCTTATAATAATATACATATTAATTAATTATAGTAACATTCATATTAATTTATACAATCACAAAATCCCTATTCAAATCATTAATATTTACATATTTATATTCTTTGTTTTGCTAGCTTTTGTGTATTTCATGTATCTACTTTTGTACAATAGTATATACACTACCAACAAAAACAAACTCAACATTTCATTCCCCCCCCCCCCCCATTTCAGTCCAGAAGCAATTTCCAAACAGAAACAAAATTAAAATATATTCTTTTCTTTGGATAAAAGAATCAATTTAACAATCTATGTTTTGCCTTGCTGTGGGAAACAACATTCATTAATATTTACAGACAATCATAATTCCTATTAAACAAATTCAGTATGTTCTTTCAAATTTTTTAACCCTAGATGGAGAAAAATATTTTTCTAAATTTTAAAACGTTAAACTTTGCTTTAAAAAAAAAATCTGTAAAACCAATATGTTTGAAGCTTGACTCTTTTTTAAACTTCCTCTTAACATACATTAACACATTTATTTATTTATTTATTTATTTATTTATTCATTCATTCATTCATTCATTCATTGATTTGATTTGATTTGATTTGTATGCCGCCCCTCTCCGTAGACTCGGGGCGGCTCATAACAAATCTAATAATTTAAAAACATTTTAAAAAACCCATTATTAATCAAACATACATACAAACATACCATACATAAATTGTATAGGCCCGGGGGAGATATCTCAATTCCCCCATGCCTGGCGGCAAAGGTGGGTTTTAAGGAGTTTACGGAAGGCAAGGAGGGTGGGGGCGGTTCTAATCTCCTGGGGGAGCTGGTTCCAGAGAGTCGGGGCCTCCACAGAGAAGGCTCTTCCCCTGGGACCCGCCAAACGTTACACAAACCCTGATTTTCCAATCAGAGATCATGTACCAAGAGCTGGATTTCCACAGCTTTGCTTTGGTAAGGCTCCTTGTCTCCAGCAACTACAATCACCCAAACCTGCTAATTATCCATTAGGCTTATTATGGCTGTATGGAGCAACTGAAGTGGTTTGCACCATGGAGGAGATGCAATCTGTTCTATTGATGGAAGAGGCACCTACCCAAAGTAACCAAAGTGGAAATGGGCCATTTTTGGCCATCAAAGGTACCTGAAAGGCTTCTCTTCGGCATCCATCAAAGCTTTCAACGAAGCAGTGGAAGTGATGTGCTGGTGCCTGGAGGCTGTTGGGGCCTGGATGGGTGTCAACGAACTCAAACTCAACCCAGACAAGATGGAGTGGCTGTGGCTCTTGCCTCCCAAGGACAATTCCATCTGTCCATCCATTACCCTGGGGTGGAAACTATTGACCTCCTCAGAGAGGGTGCGCAACTTGGGCGTCCTTCTCGATCCATAGCTGACATTGGAACATCATCTTTCAGCTGTGGCGAGGAGGGCGTTTGCCCAGGTTTGCCTGGTGCACCAGTTGCGGCCCTATTTGGACAGGGAGTCATTGCTCACAGTCACTCATGCCCTTATCACGCTCTCTACATGGGGCTACCTTTGAAAAGTGTTCGGAAACTCCAGATCATGCAGAACGCGGCCACGAGAGCCATCGTGGGGCTTCCCACATTCGCCCACGTATCTACAACATTCTGTGGCCTGCATTGGCTGCCCATCAGTTTCCGGCCACAATTCAAAGTGTTGGTCATGACCTTTAAAGCCCTACATGGCATTGGACCAGAGTACCTCCGGAACCGCCTACTACCGCACGAATCTCAGCCGCCGATAAGGTCCCACAGAGTCGGCCTTCTCCGGGTCCCGTTGACTAAACAATGTCGCCTGCCGGCCCCAGGGGAAGAGCCTTCTCTGTGGTGGCCCCGGCCCTCTGGAATCAACTCCACCCGGAGATTAGAACTGCCTCCACCCTCCTTGCCTTTCGTAAACTACTTAAGACCCACCTATACCGCCAGGCATGGGGGATTTGAGACATCTTTCCCCAGGCTCATTATAATTTATGTTTGGTATGTATGTGCTGTTTGGTTTTTAATTATGATAGGGTTTTTAGTTTTTTAATATTAGAGGGGCGGCATACAAATCTAAATAATAAATAAATAAAAATAAATACTTCTGGGGGAAGGATAGTGCAATATCTCCATTCCCTCCTCACTCCAGGGGAAGGATACTATAAATTCTCAGTTCTCTCCCCATTCCAGGGAGGGACACTGCAATATCTCCACTCCCTCCTCATTCTGGGAAACAGCCAATGGTGGTATTTGCTGGTTCTCTGCGCTACTCCAAATTTCCGCTACCCTTTCTCCCAAACCTGCTGGATTTCATCTGAACCCTTCGAGAGACGGTACCTGAAGCAGACGATGGAAATCACCACCACCACGATCACAAAGACGAGTCCTGCCGTGGCCGAGCCAACGATTAGAGGCAGTTCCTGGAAACTCTTGCTGCTGGAGCCTATTCCAAGCGGGAGGAGACAAAGGGCAAGGGTTCAGCAAGTGAGAGCAGCAGAGCAGGGGTGGAAGTGGTAGGGGTCAGGTGACAAATTGCATACCGTCATCAACCAGCGTCCGAAACTCCATGGGAAAGCTGTATTGGCCGTACCCAGCCACGGTGCGAGCCCGGACCTGCACTACGAAGGGAGCATTAGGCTTCAGGCCTTCCAGGCGCACCGCATTCTTCTGGCTAGTGACGGTGTTGGCAATGCCGTCAGTCTGGCCTTGCTGTGGAAAAAGATGAAAGATGCATCTCAGAAACAAATCCAGCCCTTCCCTACTATTGGGTAACGTGCCTGGATTATGTTTAGTCTAGGCCAGTAATGGGCTGCTGCCCCCATGGGAGGTGGGATGCAGTGGGGATAGATAGATAGATAGATGGATAGATAGATAGATAGATAGATAGATAGATAGATAGATAGATGAACAGATAGATAGGATTGATAAGATAGATAGATAGATAGATAGATAGATAGATAGATAGATAGATAGATAGATAGATAGACAGATAGACAGATAGACAGACACAAACAGACAGACAGACAGATCGGATTGATAAGATAGATAGATAGATAGATAGATAGATAGATAGATAGATAGATAGATAGACAGACAGACAGACACAAACAGACAGACAGACAGACAGATAGCTGGATAGATAGACAGACAGACAGATAGGATTGATAAGATATATAGATAGGTAGATAGATAGATAGATAGATAGATAGATAGATAGATAGATAGATAGACAGACAGACAGACAGACAGACAGACACAAACAGACAGACAGATAGCTGGATAGATAGACAGACAGACAGATAGGATTGATAATATATATATATATATATATATATATATATATATATATATATATATAAAGGGAGATAGGTAGATAGATAGATAGATAGATAGATAGAGATAGAGATAGATAGATAGGAATCAATAGGGAGAGAGATGAAAAATGATATAGGAATCAATAGGGAGATGATAGATGATTGATAGATAAAGGGATGGATGGATAGATAGGAATCATAAACAGAGAAATAGATGATAGTTTATGCATTATTTAGAATACTTAATAGGTTTTTTTATTGTCCTTCCTTCTCTAGTAATTAGTGTGATCCTTAATTACTTTTAAAATAGGAAATAATTAAATAGCATGTTTTTACCCATTAATGCTTTAATCATTTTAATCATTATCAAGAACTGAACTTTTATAGCAGTTAAAGAAAATTGAGCTACTTGCCTAATCTATTATCATACTGAGCCTTGTGGGTTCAGGTCCAAAACCTTAAAATGTTCCTGTGCTCCTCAACAAATAATGCTGTCTCTATCATTTGTCCCTTTCGTGGCTATTCAAATAATGTGACTTAATCCACTGATAAAGAGTCCAAGCACCTATTTTACAACTTATCTTGCTCTGGAAGCCACTCTCACCCAGCCACATGACCTTTAAGCCACCCCCCCGGTCACATGATTTTCAAGCCACTCCCACCTGGTCACATGGCTGGCAAGCCACTCCTTCCCAGTCACATGACCATCAAGCCACACCCACACAATAAGCCATGCCCACAGAGTGGTAGTAAAAATATTTTGCAGCCTAGCCTAGTGTCAGCTGCCACCTTAGGCTGAGGAGGGAGGGCCTGGGGGGGGATGATTGGAGGGAAAGCAAAAGTAAGGGGCTTTACCTCCCCGGGACCCTGCCTCAAGGTCACCCAGCTGGGAGGGGAAAAAGCAACTCCATGCCAATCTATGCTTGAAGTGAAAACAGTTCTGAAAACAGCTCTTGCCTGAATATGATTAGCCGCGGGGTTTGCGTGTCAGCGATGGGAGAATTTAAGGGAGGGGAAAGCTGAATGTAGGGATTTTGCTGTGCGAGTCCCTCTTCTGGCCCACGTGTTGCTGCAATGCACTTGACTTCTAATGAAACGATACCTTTCCCAGCAAGTGGAGCCAAGGATGGTTTCTATTTAGAGGTTTGCGTCGTGGTAGGTCTGGCATTTAGCTTTGTACAATCTGGAGGTTCAGCCTTTTGATCAGGGGCTTCTTGGATCCACATCATGCGTTTGATCACCGAGCTACAGCCTCCTTTCAAAGCCACGGCTTTAATCAGAACAGGCAACTTATCTGTTCAAGACTGGGTGGGTGTATCTGGGTAGACTGGCCTAAGTATTTGACTGGCACTTTCATTCCCCCCCCTTAAGTTTAGGGGGTTTTAACTTTATTGATACGGTTTTGGGGACCTCCTGTATTATACAAACCCAGCCTGATTTGTATGGATGGATGGAAAGAGAGAGAGGGAGGGAGAGATGGAGATGGATGGAAAGAAAAAAAGAGAGAGAAGGAGGGAGAGATGGAGAGATGGAGATGGATGGAAAGAAAGAGAGGGAGGGGGGAGGGAGAGAGAGGTGGAGATGGATGAAAATATAGAAAGAGAGAGTAGGAGAGAGAGGGAGGGAGGGATAGATGGAGTTGGATGGAAAGAGAGAGGGAGGGAGGAAGAGATGGAGATGGATGGAAAGAAAGAAAGAAAGAGAGAAGGAGGGAGGGAGAGGTGGAGATGGATGGAAATATAGAAAGAGAGAGGGGGAAATGGAGAAATGGAGATGGATGGAAAGAAAGAAAGAGAGAGAGGGAGGAAGGGAGAGGTGGAGATGGATGGAAATAGAGAAAGAGAGGGAGAGAGAGGGAGGGAGGGAAAGATGGAGGTGGATGGAGAGAGGGAGGGAGGGAGAGAGATGGATAGAGAGAAGGGGAGAGAGGGAGGAAAAAATGGAGATGAATGGAAAGAGAGGGGGGAGAGATAGATATAGATGGATAGAGAAGGGGGAGGGAGGGAGGGAGAGAGAGCTAGAGATGGATAGAGGGAAGGGGGAGAAAGGGAGGGAAAGATGGAGATGAATGGAAAGAGAGTAAGGGTGGAATCGGAAATATGGAGATGGATGGAAAGAAAGAAAGAAAGAAAGAGAGAAGGAGGGAGGGAGAGGTGGAGTTGGATGGAAAGAAAGAAAGAGAGGGAGGGAGGGAGGGAGAGGTGGAGATAAATGGAAATAGAGAAAGAGAGAGCGGGAGAGAGAGGGAGAGAGGGAAAGATGGAGATGGATGGAAAGAGAGGGAGGGAGAGAGAGAGAGATGGATAGAGAGAAGGGGAGAGAGGGAGGAAAAATGGAGATGAATGGAAAGAGAGAGGGGGGAGAGATAGATATAGATGGACAGAGAAGGGGGAGGGAGGGAGAGATAGAGATGGATAGAGAGAAGGGGAAGAAAGGGAGGGAAAGATGGAGATGAATGGAAAGAGAGTAAGGGAGGAATGGGAAGATGGAGATGGATGGAAAGGAGGAGAGAGAAGGAGGGAGGAAGAGACGGAGATGGATGGAGGGGGGTGGGGAACTCTCAGAAAGAGGGGAAAAAAATCAAAGTTCAAGATTGTTACACTTTCCTCCAGCTCTGGCCCTACCCTTGAAAGAAAGTGGCCCTTGATGATAGAAAAAAGAAGATAGTTTATGGTAATCTAAGGCAGGGGTCTCCAAACCTGGCAACTTTAAGACTTGTGAATTTCAACTCCCAGGATTCCTCTAGCTAGGCAATTCTGAGAGTTGAAGTCCACAAGCTGCCAGGTCTGGAGACCTCTGACCTAAGGGACTTGAGTGAAAGATGTGAATTGGGCTCCTTCTGGTTCCCAGTTCACGGGCATCAGCTACAATAAATTTCCACCGCTGTTTCCCCTCCGGTTGAGAACCAGAAGCCCAGGAAGTCTTCTATGAAGCTGAAAAGTTACTGTCTCAATGAACTACCACCTTATTCCAAACCCTTGCTGGGACTCAGCTCGTTTTAAGGGGAAAAAAATATTACCTTCTCAAAGTACTTGATCTCATAGTCCAAGATGATCCCGTTCGGCTGCTTTGGGGCATCCCAAGAAAGGGTCATGCTACTTCCGGAGCTGCCATGCAAATGTACCGTGGGAACTGGGGAGGGAGCTGCAAAAGGTGGGAAGTGTTAGCATTTCTCTCCCTCTCGGTTAAATTAAGTCCCTTCTCTTAGGGACGTGGTTCTCAACCTTTCGAATGCCGCGACCCCTTAAACATGGTGGGTTTTTTTGCCTTTCACCCCTGCTTTGCAGAAGTACAGTGGTACCTCTACTTACGAACTTAATTCATTCCATGACCAGATTCATAAGTAGAAAAGTTTATAAGAAGAAGTAAATTTTCCCATAGGAATCAATGTAAAGGCAAATAATGCATGCAATTGGGGACACCACAAGGAGGGTGGAGGCCCTGTTTCCTCCCAGGAGATTACTAGAGAGACACCACGGAGGCTTCTCCCCACATTTCCAGCCCCGTTACCTCGCAGGAGATTCTTAGAGAGGCCCCACGGAGGCTTCTCCCCACCTTTTCCGGCCCTGTTTCCTCCCAGGAGATTCTAGGAGAGGCTACATGGAGGCTTCTCCCCACATTTTCCAGCCCTGTTTCCTCCCAGGAGATTCCTAGAGAGGCCCCACGGAGGCTTCTCCCCACCTTTTCTGGCCCTGTTTCCTCCCAGGAGATTCTTAGAGAGGCCCCATGGAGGCTTCCCTCCACATTTTCCAGCCCTGTTTCCTCCTAGGAGATTCCTGGAGAGGCCCCACGGAGGCTTCTCCCCATCTTTTCCAGCCCTGTTTCCTCCCAGGAGATTCCTAGAGAGGCCCCATGGAGGCTTCTCCCCGCCTTTTCCAGCCCTGTTTCCTCCCAGGAGATTCCTAGAGAGGCCCCACAGATGCTTCTCCCTGCCTTTTCTGGTCCTGTTATCTCCCAGGAGATTCCTAGAGAGGCCCCATGCAGGCTTCTCCCCACCTTCTCTGGCCCTGTTACTTCCCAGGAGATTCCTAGAGATGCCCCACGGAGGATTCTCCCTGCCTTTTCCGGCCCTGTTTCCTCCCAGGAGATTCCTAGAGAGGCCCCACAGATGCTTCTCCCTGCCTTTTCTGGTCCTGTTATCTCCCAGGAGATTCCTAGAGAGGCCCCAAGGAGGCTTCTCCCTGCCTTTTCTGGTTACAGTTTTGGAGGCTCGGGTTCTTAAGTAGAAAATGGTTCATGAGAAGAGGCAAAAAAATCTTGAACACCTGGTTCGTATCCGTAAGTAGAGGTGTTCTTAGGCAGAGGTACCATTGTACTCACCTGCCTGATTGGTCGTGATGTTGACCGAGGCAAACTGTGGGTTTTGGAGACTTTTGCTGGAGACGCCATTCACCGCTTGGATTTCAAAAGTGTACTGTGTGTGGGCCATCAGTTTGCTGATGTAGATGTTCCTCTCGGTCAAGCCGAATTGGCGGGGGACGAACTCCACATTGTCGTCGCAGCGCATGCACAGCCGGCGCTCCACGCCACACTTCTTGCAGATGATGTTGTAGAGCAAGTCGTCCCGCCCACCCGTGTCTCGCGGTTCGCTCCACTCCAGCACCAGCGACGTCTCGTTCACGTTCGAAATGACATTCCGTGGGGCTGTTGGCACGCCTGCAAGAAATAAACAAAATATATCAAAGGACTTCAAGGCATCCCCCTTATCTCTCTCTCTGTTTCTTTCTCTCTGTCAGCACTTGGTGGGACTCAGCAGAAAAATCTTGGCTTTGTAAGGCAGATGCCAAAAATCCAACACAGTTCTAGGCTGCATTAACAGAGGGACTGCTTTGATTTTTATGAAAAAATGGGCAAAACCCATTTTTTCACAAAAACAGGGGCATTTTTGCCATCCCACAGTACCCAAGAGCTGTCTGCAGGCTCCCCAGGCTCTTTGCCCACCCAATGTTTGTGAAAAAACGGCGGAAAAAATGGCCCATTTTTAGCAAAAAGTGGGCTGTTTTTGCCTTCTAATTAATATAATAATAATAATAATAATAATAATAATAATAATAATAATAATCATCATCATCATCATCATCACATACTCAGCTGCTGCAAAAAGATCAGACTGACTACAAGCATAGCCATGATGCTGTGGCACGGATGATCCACTGGAACTTGTGCCGGAACTACCATTTACCAGTGAGAACTGGTGGGATCATAAGCCCGAAAAAGTGGTCGAAAATGAGCAAGCAAAACTACTGTGGGACTTCCGACTTCAGACTGACCGAATTCTGAAGCATAACACACCAGACATTGTGATCGTGGAGAAAAAGAAAGCATGGATCATCGACATCGCAATCCCAGGAGACAGCAGAATTGAGGAGAAGCAGCTAGAGAAATTAGTGAAATACGAAGATTTAAAAATCGAGCTGCAACGATTCTGGCATAAGCCAGTGAAAGTGATCCCAGAGGTACTTGGCACGCTGGGCGCAGTGCCAAAGGATCTCAGCGGACATTTGAAAACCATTGGAATTGACAAAATCTCCATCTGTCAATTGCAAAAGGCCCCTTTACTGGGATCGGCAAACATAATTCGCCGCTACATCACGCAGTCCTAGGTGCTTGGGAAGCGCCCGACTGGTGATGAAATACAAAATCCAGCATAGTGATCTTGTTTGCTGTGTTGTACTGACATAATAATAATAATAATAATAATAATAATAATAATAATAATAATAATAATAATAATAATAATAATAATAATAATAATAATAAAAATAAAAATAAAAATTTATTAGATTTGTATGCCGCCCCTCTTCGAAAACTAGATTACCCCATCTAGCATGACTGGAGAAGGAATTCTGGGAGTTGAAGTCCACTAGTCTTAAATTTGGGAAGTTTGAAGTCCCTTGGGTTAGGGGTGCAGGGGTCTTCAACCTTGGCAACTTTAAGACTTGTGGACTCACATTCCTGAGCTAGCATGACTGGAGGAGGAATTCTGGGAGTTGAAGTCCACTAGTCTTAAATTTGGCCAGTTTTGAAGTTTGTGAAAAGTTTACATCGTTGTAAAAAGTATTCTGGTACACTGGTATTTTACTAAATAATATCTTACTGCACCATTTGGTTCACAATAATTGTTTCCTTGTTTTCCACCTTTAAAATCTAGGTGCATCTTATACTCCGGTGCGTTTTATATTCTGAAAAAATTCGGCAGTTTCCACACATTGTTTCTTATCTTGCCTTCTGGTGCTTTGGAAAATAAATTGACCCCCCCCCCCACTTCTTTGTGGCAGTTCCTCAAGTACTGGAACACAGCTACCATGCCCCCCCCCAGTCCTTTTTTTCTCTAGACTGGTCAAACTCAAATCTTGCAACCATTTTTCATATGTTTCTCTGTCCAGGCCTTTAATTATCTTACTTGCTCTTCTTTGCATTTTTTCTCGCAAAATCTCAACATGTTTTAAGTAACGTGGTGACCAAAATTGGATTATTATTATTTTATTTTATTTTATTTTATTTTATTTTATTTATTTATTTATTTATCTATCTATCTATCTATCTATCTATCTATCTATCTATCTATCTATCTATCTATCTATCTATTTATTAGATTTGTATGCCGCCCCTCTCCGCAGACTCGGGGCAGCTCCACAACAGTGATAAAAACAATACATAATGACAAATCTAATAATTAGAATCTAAAGTAACAATAGTACAGTACATTTAAAAAGTCTAAAAAGCAAGGAACCCCAATATAAAAAACATACATACAGTCATATCATATATAAAAACTACATAGGCAGGGGGAGATGTCTCATGTCGCAAGAAGGGTGGGGGCAGTTCTAATCTCTGGAGGGAGCTGATTCCAGAGGGTCGGAGCCACCACAGAGAAGGCTCTTCCCCTCGGTCCCGCCAGACGACATTGCTTAGTCGACACTACCCGGAGAAGACCAACTCTGTGGGACCTAACCGGCCGCTGGGATTCGTGCGGCAGTATTCCAGGTGTGGCCTTACTAAAGCTTGACAAAGTAGTACTAATACTTCACGTGATCTTGTTTCTATGCGTCTGTTTATACATCCCAGGATTGTATTAGCTTTTTTGGCTGAATGGGGCTGGTATTAATTTAGATTTAACTTCGTTTCCTTCTACGTTCTTATCTCCTGTCTTGATTTCTTCCTTATTTTTTGTTCTTTGTGTAACCTTGTTTACCTAGAAAGGTGTACCGATTGCCTGCGTGCCCAGAGATGGACAGGTTTTTAACTGTGGAGGGCAACTCTTTGTTGCCTTTTTAAACTGAATACCGACATTTTTAGAAATTGGCTCACTCGCCACCTGATTTCACCCAGGTGAACTGGGGCAGGGCGAGGAGGGTGAAACCTGATAGGGAGCTTTTAAAAAAATTCGAAGCATCTTGCTTTTGTTCTGGGGTGTGCAAAAATAGCCCTTCACAATTTTCACGCTATTCACAGGTGGAGGACAATGAATGGAAATGAGCAGCACTTCATTACAGACAATTTGGATTAAGACAACATTCAACAGTAATTCGGTTTAGGGTAGGGTTCTCGGTGTAAGAAACTTGCTCCCCATGATGCTGAATAAATAAAAACTGTAGCTTATACTGCTGGGTAGAAAGAAACAATGGGACACATGATCTGGAAGGAATAAGGACCAAAAGAAATTTAGAAACATAGGAGACTGACAGCAGACAAAGACCTCCTGATCCGTCTAGTCCGTTCAGGCGAAGGGATCTCCGTTGTGGGTGACCGCAGTGGCTCCAAGGCCGCCCACCGCGGCGATCCTCTCACCCAAATGGAGGTGGTGGCTGCAGCAGCTTCAAGGGACAAACAGCCGGTCCTTCTCGGCGCGGAATTGCCGCTTCCGTTCGGGCGAGGGGATCTCTGCGGTGGGCGGCCTCGGAGGCTGCAGCAATGCAGCACCAAGAAGGCTGTTGGTCCCTTGAAGACGCCGCCGCCCCATTTGGCCAAGGGGGTCTCCGCAGGGTCTCCGAAGCTGCCACCCACCGCGCAGATCCCTTCGCCCGAATAGAGGTGGTGGCGGCAGCGGTGGCTTCGAAGCTGTCCCCGGGTCGTCGTAATGACAAAATGTGATACATCGGGGACGATGTAACCCGGAGACTACCTGTATATGACATACCTCCCCCACCCCCAAAAGAGGCTGAAAATTTGGGTGCATCTTATACTCCGAATGTAGCTTTTTCAAAGCTTTTTTCCCCAACCCTAACAGGCTTGTTTTCATTGCTACTCCCTCCTAAAAAGTTTTTTTTCGCCCCAATGAGATGCTAACAGTCTTTTCACTATCCACCTAGTAGTTAGAATTTTTTCCTCCTATTTTCCTCCCCGTCTTATACTCCAAAAAAATATAGTAATTACTTTCTAATTTCCCCATCTCAAATGGATGTTACAGGTAGTCCTCAATTTACAACTGTTCATTTAGTAACTGTTCGAAGTTACATCAACATTGGAAAAAAATGAAGATTTTTCTAACATTGCAGCAGGATCAAAATTTGGATGCTTTCTGACCAGGGGAAGCTGGTCAGCTGAAGCAATCGGAGGGCAAAAATTGCTGGCAATTCAGATCAGCCCAAATTCTATTTTGTTTGTTATATTTCAGTCAATTTACTGAAAACCCTTTTAACCCTTTTGGCATAGATCTGGATTTAATTATATGATCTGGGAAATAATTGTATCTGTAATGATTTGTACTTTCTACCTTTGTATTTACCTTCTATTCTTTATGTACCTTGAATTTAAGTAAATACAGTATTTTTATTTCTAATGAGACATAGAGCTAAATTAGTAGAACATGAAAAATACCAATATGGAAAACTGCAAACTGTATATTGTGTAGAATTATATATAAAACACAATAAGGAAAGAAAGAGAGAACAAGATATCTCTCTAATTTTTAAACGTGTATGCATTTTTGCTTTTGTATTATGTACTTGAGTTTAAAACTAATAAAATTTATTTAAAAAGAAAAAAAGTCTGGATTTCTCTCTCTCTCTCTCCCTCCCTCCCTCTTTTTTTTTTACAACAACCCTAAAGAATGAGACAACCCATAATCTTAAAACTGGTTTTGAGGGCCAGAATACATGAGAAACATTTCAAGTATTTCAGTTGTGTAATTTAGAGCAATGGTGAAAATTCTTTCTGTTTGGCTTAGACAATCCGCAATCTCGACGATGGAGTTACTCATCTGGAGATCTAAGGATGCAACCCGATCCACCTTTCAATCACTTCAGATGTAGAGTCTGTGGCATGTTCTCAGCCCATCCACCAAGATTTTCAAGAGTTGGTAGCATCTAGTCTCCAATTGGTTTGATCCAAGTTGGTAAAAGGTAGTCCTCAACTTAGAACGATTCATTTAGTGACTGTTTGAAGTTACAACAGCACTGAAAAAATTGGCTTATGACTGTTTTTCTTTTCTTTTTAAATTTTATCAACCACGTCTGCTGGAAGTTTGTTCCAAGGATCTACTACTCTTTTTCTCATGTTGCTTCTGATCTTTCCCCCAACTAGCCTCAGATTGTGCCCCCTTGTTCTTGTGTTCACTTTCCTATTAAAAACACTTTTTTCCTGAACCTTATTTAAGCCTTTAACATATTTAAATGTTTCCATCATGTCCCCCCCCTTCCCTTCTCTCCTCCAGAACTATACAGATTGAGTTCATGAAGTCTTTCCTGGTAGGTTTTATGCTTAAGACCTTCTACTGTTTTTGTCACCCGTCTTTGGACCCGTTCAATTTTATCCATATCTTTTTGTAGGTGAGGTCTCCAGAACTGAACACAATATTCCAAATGGGGTCTCATCAGCGCTTTATACAGTGGGGTCACAGTCTCCCTCTTCCTCCTTGTTATACCTCTAGCTATGCAGGCAGGAAGAGGGAGATTGTGATACCGTTCCACTTCTGTTACCAGAGCGGCGTTCCCCCTGTCCCGGGGATGGGTCCATCCTGACCTAGTGACAAATACAGGATGGATTCTACCCAGCATTGCATTCACAAACATCTTTGATCTGGTTAGGGAATGATTTAAAAAAAAAAAAGGATGGATTAGCACAGCCATGACCCAAACCAACCAGGTTTACTTTATCCCAGCTTAGCATATTGAGCAATGGCCACCTCATGGTTTTTATCTCAACTTAGCTTGCCAAGCAAACACACAGCTAGCGTGTGAAATAGCCTTTCTGGAAAATAATCAATCCTCTCCCAGGTTGGCTATCTGCCTTGACAGATGTGGCCAGCTGAAAAACATTCCATCTTGCTTGCATTTAGCAGCGCTCTTAATTTAATTCCTCTTGCAGGTTTTTTTTTTAATTCCAAGAGATATGCTAATTCATCCTGGATACCTGAGACCGTGCAAGTAAACATTGATAAGAAACTAAAGAAAACCTACTCTCTTCATTCTCTACATCAATGATCTCAGTGACCATGTCAAAAGCAACTGTGTTCTTTTTGCCGATGATGGGAAACTTTTCAACACCACTGACAAGACACTCACCCTCCAAAAAGACCGGGACTTTGTCTCAGACTGGTCTAACACCTGGCAACTTCAAATATCAACCAACAAATGCTCTACCCTCCACATTGGCAAAAAGAATCCTAACCGCACATACAAACTGAATAAACAATCTCTCACTGCTAACCCACATTTTGTAAAAGACCTTGGAATACTAATATCGAATGACCTAAGTGCTAAAGCCCACTGCAACAATATCGCCAAAAAAGCCTCTAGAATTGTTAACCTGATCCTACGCAGCTTCTGCTCCGGCAATCTCACACTACTCACAAGAGCCTACAAAACTTTTGCCAGACCCATCTTAGACTACTGCTCATCTGTCTAGAACCCATATCACATCTCAGACATCAACACCCTTGAAACTGTCCAAAGATATTTCACCAGAAGAGCCCTTCACTCCTCCACTCGAAACAGAATATCCTACGAAAATAGACTAACAATCCTGGGCCTTGAAAGCCTAGAACTACGGCGCCTAAAACACGATTTGAGTATTGCCCACAAGATCACATGCTGCAGCGTCCTACCGGTCAATGACTACTTCAGCTTCAACCGCAATAACACAAGAGCACGCAACAGATTCAAACTTAATACGAACCGCTCCAAACTTGACTGTAAAAAATGTGAGTTCAACAATCGAGTTGTCGAAGCGTGGAACTCATTACCGGACTCAATTGTGTCAACCCCTAACCCCCAACACTTCTCCCTTAGACTCTCCACGATTGACCTCTCCAGGTTCCTAAGAGGCCAGTAAGGGGCGTACATAAGTGCACTGGTGTGCCTTTCGTCCCCTGTCCAATTATCTTTCCTTTCTTTCTCCTATCGTATATATTCTCTTCCTTTCATATATCCTCTCCTCTAAGTTCACTTTCACCCTCTTTTATATTATCACAGGTCTATTTTTCTTCCTATGTATTTATGTATTGGACAAATAAATAAAATGAATAAATAAAATGCTGTGAGCTGTCCCAAGTCCTCGGAGAGGGACGGCATACAAATCTAATTAATAAAATAAATACATAATATGAATAGAAAAGAGATTCTGGCCATGGCTTTTGCCTATTTGTCTCTCTGCCCACATCCTGGCCTGCCCGCATTGTTTTGAACATTTGTTTATTAAATTTATTTGCCACCCATCCTGCAATGAAATGACTCTGGGCAGCATGCAGCATAAAACGTGAACGTTGTAATATATAAATCTGTGTAAAATAATTATTCTGCTTGAACGGTGTTCTGGTTCCCGGCTAGAGCCTTGGTTAATTGGAAATAAGGCTTACTGAATGCAGAGATTTATAAAGCAAAACACTTCATCTTTATTCCTTCTCCCTTCTGTTACAAAACTGTTACAAAAAGGGGTGTACATAAGTGCACTGGTGTGCCTTTCGTCCTCTGTCCAATTGTCTTTCCTTTCTTTCACCTATCATATATATTCTCTTCCTTTCATATATCGTCTCCTCTAAGTTCACTTTCACCCTCTTTTATATTATCACATGTCTATTTTTCTTCCTATGTATTTGTGTATTGGACAAATGAATAAATAAATAAATAAATAAAATAAAATAACGAGGCTTACTGGTGCAGGCACTGTCGGGAAGATCGGTATCCGCTCTGAAATAATTATTCCGGCACGTACAAAGCGTGGCAGCTCCAGAGCTCGTCCGGCTGTTGGGGGGACATGGAGAGCAGAGGCCTTCGCCCTGTTTCGACTTGAACGTCCCAGGACCGCAGGCTGCAAGGGAAACACACAGACAAAATTGAGCTTAGAGGATGGCGTGAAAAGAGGTGAAATGCGCGATGAATTCTCCATTCTCCTTCTTGGATTTCAAAACCAACAACTACGGAGGACAGATCAGAACCGCAGGAAAAAAAAAAGGCTGCCAACCTGCCTTCCATTGAGGACCTGTATACTGCACGAGTCAAAAAGAGGGCGGGGAATATATTTATTGACCCCTCGCATCCTGGACACAAACTGTTTCAACTCCGACCCTCAAAACGTCGCTACAGAGCACTGCACACCAAGACAACTAGACACAAGAACAGTTTTTTTCCCCGAATGCCATCACTACGCTAAACAAATAATTCCCTCAACCTTATCAAATTATTTACTAAGTATGCACTACTATTACTAGTATTTTTTTCTCATCATTCCTATCACCCATCTCCTCCCACTTATGACTGTATGACTGTAACTTGTTGCTTGTATCCTTAAGGTTTTTATTAACATTGTTTCCTCATCGCTTATTTGACCCCTATGACAATCATTAAGGGTTGTACCGCATGATGCTTGACAAATGTATCTTCTATTTTATGTACACTGAGAGCATATGTGCCAAAGACAAATTCCTTGTGTGTCCAATCACACTTGGCCAATAAAGAATTCTATTCTATTCTATTTTATTCTATTCTATTCCCTGCATTCCACTACCAGTTGTCTTCGGAGAGGGGCAGCATACAAATCTAATTAATAATAATAATAATAATAATAATAATAATAATAATAATAAACCCCCAAGATTTATCTCTTGACCAAACCTCTTCTTGGCAAGAACCTGGAAGAGGATTTGACAGTAATTGAATAGTTTGAATTCTGATGTTCCTGAACCACCTTGCAAGAACATTTTGACTTTGTGGAGAGGATGCCAAAATGCACACAGATATTTACACAAATGTCTGTGGGCCTGGCTCCTGTCTGCTTGAATTTCTGTGATTTTTTTTTTTAAAAAACAGTCCGTTATTTCCAGCAGAATTCAGAAACCCACTTGCTTGGAATTCCTGCTCTTACTGGTGGTGCCTTGCCTTAGGGCTGGGAAGGAATAACTCTTATTTTCAGCCATCTGCTGTATTCATTGTTTCCACTTGAAAATAAATGGAGGAGGTGTTGAAGAAGTTAAGGGAAGAAAGAAGGAGAAGAAAGAAAGAGAAGGAAGGAAGGAAGGAAGGAAGGGAGTTAAAGGAGGGAGGGAAGGAAGGAAGGGAGGGAGGAAGGAAGGGAGGGAGGAAAGAAGGAAGGGAGGAAGGAAGAGAGGGAGGAAAGGAGGAAGGGAGGAAGGAAGAGAGGGAGGAAAGGAGGAAGGAAGGAAAGGAGGGAGGAAGGAAGAGAGGCAGGAAAGGAGGAAGGAAGGGAGAGGGAAGAAAGAAGGGAGGGAGGGAGGAAGGCGATACCATAGAAATGATGATGATAGATACTATAGATAGAGAAATGGTAGGTGATAGAGAGAGAGAAAGAGAGAGAAGGAGAAATAGGAATTGAAAATGAATGGAAACAAAAGGAGAGAGGGAGGAAGAGGAGAGAGGAGGAAGGGAAGAGAGCGAGAGAAAAAAGGAGGGGATTGGAAGGGAATAAGAAAGAGTTTATAGACACTGTCTTACATCTGCTAGAATAATTTCACCTTGCCAGGTTTTATCCTTTCAGAGTGGATAGTTCACCCACCAAAACCTTGAATACAGAGTGACACGATGCTTACAGCAACCCAATGACCCTGAAATGGGAGGCCGAAAATGTCTAATTCTCCAAAATTGTATAGGCTTCCAATAACCAACCACTCAAGATAAACAGCATTCAGATTGTGTTGGGATTCTCTTCTCTCAATTTAGCATAACCAAAAATGCAAAAGAGCCTGTTGGCTGAAACCGAAGCGGCTTTGCTCCTTCCTTATGCGAATAACAACCCGAGGATTTGTCTATCAATCAGAAAGACAGGCAGAAAAGAGTGATATCACAGGAGGTTCTGCTGGGATTACGTATTATTATTATTTCCAACTTCTCAGTTTCAAATTCTCTTAACCTGGGATTTCCTGCAGTAGGTTTTTAAGGTCAATCAGGGTTTGAAGGTGCTGTCACCAGAGATTGGCTTATTCGGTATGATTACTGGTTTTATGCAAGCTAGCAAACTACGATTAGCATTAGCTTTCTAATAAGCCAGGATCGTGCTGTAATAGAACGTCTGTTTAATGCTCTAGTTGAGTGCATTAGAATAGAATAGAATAGAATAGAATTTTATTGGCCAAGTGTGATTGGACACACAAGGAATTTGTCTTGGTGCACATGCTCTCAGCGTACATAAAATAAAATATACATTTGTCAAGAATCATGTGGTACAACACTTAATGATTGTCATAGGGGTCAAATAAGCAATGAAGAAGCAATATTAATAAAAAATCTTACAGTCATACAGTCAACATGGGAGGAAGTGGGTGTTAGGAATGATGAGAAAAAAACTAGTAGAAATTGAAGTGCAGATTTAGTAGAAAGTCTGACAGTGTCGAGGGAATTATTTGTTTAGTAGAGTGATGGCGTTCGGGAAAAAAACTGTTCTTGTGTCTAGTTGTCTTGGTGTGAAGTGCTCTGTAGCGACGTTTTGAGGGTAGGAGTTGAAACAGTTTGTGTCCAGGATGTGAGGGGTCAGTAAATATTTTCCCCGCCCTCTTTTTGACTCGTGCAGTCTACAGGTCCTCAATGGAAGGCAGGTTGTCTGTTAGGAAGCTTATTGAATAGATCTAATATCCATAGATTCCCACTTTGGGTAAAATAAGAAATTAATTATTGAAAAATGTCTAGATCCGTTCACATTGGCTCAATTGGCTAATCACAGAGGTAAGTTGCTAAATCCTGCCAGTCTCCACACCTACAAAAATTGTATAGAAGTTATGGTTCAGAATAACACCATCAAAACTAAAGCACTGGAGATCTTGGAACAAATCGCAAAGTAGATTTTTAGTAAGAAAAAAACTGCACATTCTGCCTTTTGACCCACCCACAATTAAAACCACAATTATGTGCTTTTACAGTAAGATAGGAATGGGGAAGCCGTAAAAGAAAGATTTCCGATTAAGAAATGTTGCATAAATATTGATTTTTAATGGGACCGTCTCCCTTTCTAGCTTTTAGATTCTCTGAAGTTGAGAAACTTTTGCTGTTGCTCACCTATATCTTCCATCTCCATAAAGTTCCTAAAGTTCAGCTTTCAAAACTCACAGTGATTTAACTGCAGAACCATGTGAATTTTCTAAAAATGCATCTTGGGAGAAGAACACAATTCTCCAACCCAGATGGGGAATGTCTGGGTAGTAATTAGTAAGAGGGGCTTAAAGCCACCTCCCCACCAGTCCAGGCTTAAGGGCTGAGGCCAGAACATCAGTTGATCAATGGTCAAAGCAGACCAGTGAGATAGGCCAGAGAACAGGACAAGAGACGGGGTGTGCAGCAGGTAGAGTGCTGTACTGCAGGCCACTGAAGCTGACTCTAGACCTGTAGGTCAGCAGTTCAAATCTCATCACCGGCTCAAGGTTGACTCAGCCTTCCATCCTTCCGAGGTGGGTAAAATGAGGACCTGGATTGTGGGGGCAATATGCTGGCTCTGTTAAAAAGTGCTATTGCTAACATGTTGTAAGCCGCCCTGAGTCTAAGGAGAAGGGCGACATAAAAATCGAATGAATGAATGAATGAATAAGAAATTCATTGGATTAAATCAGAATCAGGATGAAAACATGTTCTCCTTGACCCTCCTTTCCAACATAAAAGTAAGGAAGATTTATGTATGGTGATGATTGTGTAATTTTGATTGTTTTTTTTTAATGATAGTTGGTTTTTAGCTATAGTTTTTAATCATTAGATTTGTATTACATTGTTTATTGATGTTGTGAGAGGGGTGGCCTACAAGTCTAATAAATTATTATTATTTATATTTATTATTATTATTATTATTATTATTATTATTATTATTATTATTATTATTATAAAAGTATTTCTGAATTCTCTCTCCCAACTTTACTGGATCCCCAGCCAGCTTACCAGGAACACAGTAGATTGGAGAAGGTTGTTGTTAGTTTTGTGAAGTCGTGTCAGACCCATCATGACCCCATGGACAATGTTCCTCCAGTCCTTCCTGTCCTCTACCATCATCTGGTGTCCATGAAGCTCATGCCAACAGCTTCAGTGACTCCATCCAGCCACCTCGTTCTCTGCTGTCCCCTTATTCTTTCGCCCTCAATTGTTCCCAGCATGAGGCTCTTCTCCAGTGAGTCCTTCCTTCTCATTAGGTGGCCAAAGTCTTTGAGTTTCATCTTCAGGATCTGGTGTTCTAATGAATGGTCAGGGTTAATCTCCTCTAGAACTGACTGGTTGGCTTGCTTTGCAGTCCAAGGGACTCGCAGAAGTCTCCTTCAGCACCATAGTACAAAGGCCTCCATTCTTTGGCCTTCCTTATGGTCCAACTTTCACAGCCATACAACTGGAAAAGGTGCAAAAAAAGGCAACAAGAATGATCAAGGAAATGGAACCCCTCCCTTATGAAACCAGGTTGCAACGTCTTGGTCTCTTCAGCCTTGAAATACGGCGTTTAAGGGGTGACTTGATCGAAGTGTATAAAATCATGCATGGGATAGAAAAGATGGATAGAGAAAAAATCTTTTCTCTATCACACAATACTAGGACGAGCGGTCACTCCCTAAAGCTCATAGGTAAGAAAGTGAGGACAAATAAAGGGAAATATTTCTTCACCCAGAGGGTCGTTGGTTTATGGAATTCACTTCCAGAAGAGGTCGTGACAGCTGTCAACCTGGATAGCTTCAAGGCAGGATTAGACAGATTCATGGATGCCAAGTGTATCAGTGGTTATTAAAACAGATGTCCATGTGCCTCCTCTATGCTGGTTGAGGAAGGCAGGATTCCCTTGGGTACCATTTGTTGTGGGTCAAGACAAAGGGAGGGTTTTGCCTTCTCTTTCTGCTCAAGATCCCCATGGACAATTGGTGGGCCCCTGTGGGACACAGAATGCTGGACTCGATGGGCTTTGGCCTGATTCAGCATGGCTCTTCTTATGTTCTTATACATTGCAACTAGGAAAACAATAGCCTTGACTATACGAAAGGTGCAACCATCAAATTCCTTGATTTTCCTTGATGATGAGAAACAATGGATGGAAACTAACCAAGGAGAAAATGAACCTAAAACTAAGGAGAAATTTCCTAACAGTGAGAGCAATCAACCGATGGAACGACTTGCCTCCAGAAGTTGTGGGTGAGAATTTGCACAAAGAGAATTTACAAATGCTTAGAATAACAGACTTGGGACCTTGGAGGTCTTCTACTCCAACCCCCTACAGAAAACCCTACACCACTTCAGACAAATGGTTATCCAATCTTTTCTTTAAAATTTCCAATGCTGGAGCATTTACAACTTCTGGAGACAAGTTGTTCCACCGATTAATTGTTCTAATTTGTCTGAAATGGTCAAGGGTCTCCTGCTCAAACAGGGGATCGGATTAGAAGACCTCCAAGGTACCTTCCAATTTTATTATTCTATGATCTATGACAGACAGTGTTTTGTCTCGCATGATAATTCAAAGTGTTGGTTATGACCTATAAAGCCCTTCATGGCACCGGACCAGACTATCTCAGGGACCGCCTTCTGCTGCACGAATCCCAGCGACCAGTTAGGTCCCACAGAGTGGATCTTCTTCGGGTCCCGTCAACTAAACAATGTCGCTTGGCGGGACCCAGGGGAAGAGCCTTCTCTGTGGCGGCCCTGGCCCTCTGGAACCAACTCCCCCCAGAGATTAGAATTGCCCCCACCCTCCTTGCCTTTCGCAGGCATGGGGGAATTGAGATCCTCTTTCCCTCTAGGCCTTTACAATTCTATGCATGGTATGTATGTATATATGGTTTTTATATTAATGGGTTTTTAATTGTTTTTAATATTAGATTACTATTGTACACTGTTTAATTGTTGCTGTTAGCCGCTCCGATTCTCCGGAGAGGGGCGGCATACAAATCCAATAAATAAATAAAATAAATAAATAAATGAATAATTTTAGGCTCAAGGCGTCACCTCGAAGAGTGCAAAATCTTTTGAATCTAACATCCCAAACTCTAGCCCCATTTCCATTGCAAAAACAAGAGTTGTTCCATTTCAGGATTAAAACATTTCAAACACACTCAAAAGAAGCTTTTTTGGCTCAAAACAGTGGTCTCACAAGAAAGAGATTTCAACCTCTAAATGAGATGGGGCAGGGGGATGCAGTTCACAATCAAACATTTTGGGGTATCTCTGGCGTTAGCTAATCAGAGGAATACACAATCGCAGTATTGTCTTAGTCCAGATCAAAAGGCTCATTACAAGATTATTGAAAATCCACTTCAATCAGGTTGATCGGGGCATCGCTATAAATGTCAAAGAAAGGTACTGTCATAAAAACTGGAAACCTCTATCTTTATAGACTGGTGTCTCAAGAGGATACAAGCACAGGCAGCAGTTAAAAGCCATAACGACATCACATGCATTGTGATATCACCTAAATCAGTTGTGTTGTAATAGGAATAACAATAATAACAGGATAACAAGAGTTGGAAAGGACTTTGAAGGTCTTCTAGTCAAATCCCCTGCTCAAGCAGAAAATATTACACCATTCCAGATTAGTGGATGCCCCAGACTCTTCTTAAAAGCCTCCAAGTGATGGGGCAACCACAATTTCTGAAAACCAGCTGTTTTACCAGTTTTTTTCTCGCTATTAGGAAATTTCTTAGTTCTAAGTTGCTTCTCTCCTTCATTAGTTTCCATCAGTTATTTTTTGTCTTGCCTTCTGGTGCTTTGGAAAATACCATATTTTTTGGAGTATAAAACATACCAGAGTATAAGACGCACCTTAGTTTTTGGGGGAGGAAAATTAGGGAAAAGAATCTGCTTATCGGGTATTCATCTGGCTAGCATCCTTAGTCTGGTCAACTTCAGCACATTATTTTATCCCCTGGTTTTAAAAAAACCTTATTCAGAGAGAGTAACAATGAAAGAGCTTGCAAGCCAGTAAGAGCTGGGAAAATCGTGGTTAGGGCTGGAAAGAAACATTTGGAGCAAGTTAGAGCAATGAAAAAACCCTGCAAAGATTTAGGGCTTGGAAAACATTCTTTGCAAAGAGTAACAGTGAAAGAACCTGCAAGTTAAGAGCTGAGAAGATCATTAGCTCCTAGTTAGAGCTGGAAAAAAAAACCAGCTTCGAAAAAAGTTGCATTCAGAGTATAAGACACACCTGAATTTTCAGCCTCTATTAGGGAGGAAAAAGGTCCATCTTATACTCCAAAAAATATGGTCGGTTATTTATTTTTTATTTTTTTATTTATTCATTTGTCCAATACACAATACATATGGAAGAGAATAGACATGAAATAAAATATATAAAGATAATATGTAAAAATAGAGGAGTAGATATATGAAAGGAAGAAAATATATATGCTATATGAGATAAAGGAAAGACAATTGGACAGGGGATGAAAGGCACACTAGGGCACTTATGCACGCCCCTTACTGGCCTCTTAGGAACCTGGAGAGGTCAATCGTGGATAGTCTAAGGGAGAAATGTTGGGGGTTAGGGGTTGACACTATCGAGTCCGGTAGTGGGTTCCATGCTTCGACAATTCGATTGTTGAAATCATATTTTTTACAGTCAAGTTTGGAGCGGTTAATATTAAGTTTGAATCTGTTGCGTGCTCTTGTGTTGTTGCGGTTGAAGCTGAAGTAGTCATTGACCGGTAGGACGTTGCAGCATATGATCTTGTGGGCAATACTTAGATAGTGTTTTAGGTGCTGTAGTTCTAGGCTTTCTAGACCCAGGATTGTTAGTCTATTTTCTTAGGGTATTCTGTTTGGAGTGGAGGAGTGGAGGGCTCTTCTGGTGAAGTATCTTTGGACGTTTTCAAGGGTGTTGATGTCCAAGATGTGGTATGGGTTCCAGACAGATGAGCTGTATTCAAGGATGGGTCTGGCAAAAGTTTTGTAGGCTCTTGTGAGTAGTGTGAGATTGCCGGAGCAGAAGCTACATTGACCCCCTCTTCTTTGTCATAGCTCCTCAAATATTGGAACACATGGTGCATTACTTTCTGGGTGAACCTCCTATATTCAGCCATCATTTGGTTCTGACCTTGAAAAGAGAAGGTTCCAGGTGAGGGCTGGATCTGACTTGGGCAAAATGTCTTGTTGACATTATGACTCCTGTTCCCATGACAGGTTCTTTTGCCAAAGAGTCCTGCTTCCTCCTCCAAGTCTTGATGGCTTCCTAGATTGCTTACAGTCTAAAATTACAACCCTAATTAACTTATGAGATTTGCTGCCAACATGAGGTAATTATGAGCACTTGTCTCCTCTGTTTTTTTTTCCTTCTCCAAACGTTAACACACATTCACGGAGACTAGAAACATAGAAACATAGAAGTCTGACGGCAGAAAAAGACCTCATGGTCCATCTAGTCTGCCCTTATACTATTTCCTGTATTTTATCTTAGGATGGTTCTATGTTTATCCCAGGGATGTTTAAATTCAGTTACTGTGGATTAATCTACCACGTGTGCTGGAAGTTTGTTCCAAGGATCTACTACTCTTTCAGTAAAATAATATTTTCTCATGTTGCCTTTGATCTTTCCCCCAACTAACTTCAGATTGTGTCCCCTTGTTCTTGTGTTCACTTTCCTATTAAAACACTTCTCTCCTGGACCTTATTTAACCCTTTAACATATTTAAATGTTTCGATCATGTCCCCCCTTTCTCTTCTGTCCTCCAGACTATACAGATTGAGTTCATGAAGTCCAGATGCCATAGAAGAGTCAACGTTCCCTACCCCTGCTGTAGAGGTTATGGTGTAGGACCGAAACCTGGGAAACCAAGATTTGAGGCCACCTTCAGTCATAAGAACTCACTGGGTAACTCTGGGTCAGGTCCTGTCCCATGAGCCATTTTACTTCACAGGATTGCAACTGCCCTGGATTGCCAGAGGCAAAGCAAGATACATATCTAATGACTAAACGGGCGCTGATATGTTCTTATAGACATTGTCGGAGACTCGGGTGTCGCAATGCAATTTATCAGAGGGCACCAGATTGGGGGAAGAGACATACAAACCCACAGTTGTCCTGATCTTGTTCTATAATAAACTCGTTATAGTGATGACACTGCAGAAATTAATAACCGCACCCTCCCTCGAGCTCCTTCATTAGCCTAATAGCTTTGGCCCAGTTTACGGGGCACGTTTTGGCTTTATCGTTCAGGCTTAGAAGGTCCAAAGTTACTCAAGTCCTGCTCCTCCCGGTGCCCTAAACTGGCTATTCTCAGTTATCCTCTCAGTTTGCCTGGTCTGGAAGACTCTGGAATCTTTTATTATTATTTTGGAACTATTGTTTGATAAGAGGAAGCTGAGGACGACAGCAAGGAAGTGTATGTCAAAGCAGCAATCTCGGAAGAAGGAATCAAGTTGTTCTACCACCCCAACAGAAACTAGTTTTGATATCTCTGGCAACGCCCATAAGATACCAAGCACAGACTGTCTCTTTCTATTTTCTTTTCTTTTCTTTCTTCCTTCTTTCTTTTCTTTCCTTCTTTCTATCTTCCTTCCTTCTTTCCCTCCCTCCCTCTCTCCCTTTCTTCCTTCTTTCCTTCTTTCTTTTTTCCTCCCTCCCTTCCTTTTTTCTATCTTCCTCTCTTCCTTCCCTCCCTCTCTCTCTTCTCTCTCTCTTTCTTCCTTCCTTCTTTCTTTCCTTCTTTCTTCCTTTCTCTTTCTTTCCTTCCTTCCTTCTATCTTCCTTCCTTCTTTCCCTCCCTCTCTCCCTTCTCCCTTTCTTCCTTCCTTCCTTTTTTCTATCTTCCTCTCTTTCTTTCTTCCCTCCCTCCCTCCTCTCTCTTTCTTCCTCCCTACTTTCTTTCTTTCTCTTTCTTTCTTTCTTTCCTTCCTTCTTTCTATCTTCCTTCCTTCTTTCTTTCCCTCTCTCCCTTCTCCCTTCTCCCTTCTTTCCTTCTTTTTTTTTCCTTCCTTCCTTCCTTTTTTCTATCTTCCTCTCTTCCTTCCCTTCTTCTCTCTCTTCTCTCTCTTCCTTCCTTCTTTCTTTCTTTCCTTCTTCTTTCCTTCCTTCCTTCCTTCCTTTCTTCCTTCCTTCTATATTCCTACTTACCTACCTGGAAGGACGAGATGTTCAAAAAATTGTCCTAGTTGCATTTTTAACAGGAAATACAGAAGGAGCTGCCCAATACAGAGGCAGCCTCTCTATCTGGGCAGTACAAATTTCATGGAATTTTGCTGCTCGTGGAAGGGTGAAAAGCTGAGAAGCTTTAAGCACATAAATCATGCAGCTCGTATCTGGGCTCCTCTTAGCAATGTTTGGCATTTATATGAAGTGGCTTCCACATCTTTCAAGTCTTTCCCTTCTAAGAGCTCAGTTTGTGGAATTTGTTCAACCTTGTTTCTGAATTAGCTCATGTTCTGGCTTTGCACAAGACATTAAGCTAACAAATAATCATCATTGCCACAACTATTCCAGAATTTGAGTGAATCGAGCCTATCATATCACCTTAATGTGGTCGCTAGTGTTCTGTCCGGCCTGGTTAATTATCAGTAATTAATCCCCAATGAAGACTCGAAAACAAAGTCACTATGGATATTTGTCTATGTACAAAGAAACATGTTGGAAACAGCAATGAAATAATAGGGATATCAATCCAATTGCCAAAAGTTCACCGTTATCAGAAACCAGCATCCAACATAAGGTAATAAATTCAAGTCATTAGTTTTCGGCATTGACAGGTACAGTGGTACCTGTACTTACGAACTTAATTTGTTCCGTGACCAGATTCTTAAGTGGAAAGGTTTGTAAGAAGAAGCAATTTTTCCCATAGGAATCAATGTAAAAGCAAATAATGTGTGCGATTGGGGAAACCACAGGGAGGGTGGAGGCCCTGTTTCCTCCCAGGAGATTCCCAGAGAGGCCCCACGGAGGCTTCTTCCCGCCTTTTCCTGCCCAGTTTCCTCCCAGGAGATTCCTAGAGAGGCCCCATGGAGGCTTCTCACTGCCTTTTCCGGTTACAGTTTTGGGGGCTCGTGTTTGTAAGTGGAAAATGGTTCTTGAGAAGAGGCAAAAAAATCTTGGACACCCGGTTCTTATCTAGAAAAGTTCGTAAGTAGAGGCATTCTTAGGTAGAGGTAACACTACTCACAAATGCCTTCAAAAATCAGGATTTCAGGATTGCAGAAGTATTTAAGAGAGACTCTTCGGCTGCTAGTTCTCTCTATATATATAGGAGTTGAACTTCTGCACCAAGGTTTCCCATAATCCTCCCTTTTATACTATCAGTGATGACAAGCTGTGCATAGAAGTATTCAATGCCTAGATCTATGTTGCCAGAGATATTCTTGTCTCTCTCGCATTCTTCTTACCCTGGCGTCTAATATGGGGTCCACAATATCCCCCTCCTCATCTGACTGAAACATTACCATGGCTGGGGGTTCTGCAGTCTCTGAAGGTTCTCTAGGCCCAAACTCTCCCTCACACTCACTTTCTGATTCCTCTGGTAAACACACTGGCCCATGATACTCAGACAGACCTGGTTCATTCTCCTCAAAGTCCGTGGTCAAAAAACCCAGATGTGAGCCAACCACAACAGCTAGCACCTAACAGATATACTTAAACCTTCTATATAAATACAACCTAATTCTGGGTTTATTGTTCACACTGCCTTGTGATAAAGACCGGTGTGAGAAATAAACCCAAAAACTCAACCCGAAACCAATGAACAATTTTAAAAAAAGTGAGGCTTTGATATGGTTCCACATAAAGAGCTGATAGATAAGTTACTGAAGATTGGACTTAATCCCTGGATAGTTCAGTGGATTTGCAGTTGGCTGAAGCGTAGATATCAGATGGTTGTTGTTAATGTCGAGTATTCTGAGCAGAACCTGGCTACAAGCGGTGTGCCACAAGGGTCTGTTCTGGGTCCTATTCTTTTTAATATGTTTGTGAGTGACATAGGGGAAGGTTTGGTAGGGAAGGTTTGCCTATTTGCCGATGACTCTAAAGTGTGCAATAGGGTTGATATTCCTGGAGGCATCTGTAATATGACAAATGATTTAGCTTTACTAGATAAGGGGTCAAAGCAATGGAAACTGCAGTTTAATGTTTCCAAATGTAAAATAATGCACTGGGGAAAAGGAATCCTCAATCTGAGTATTGTATTGGCAGTTTCTATGAGCATTTTATTATAAGTCTTTTGCAAAAGGTCTTGGAGGGAGAGTCCCGAGACTACTCCACCAAGCAACGTTCTGGTCTGAATGCATTGGCAAACAACAATCTTACTCCTCCCATTCCATTATCCACCCATATTATGTCATCCCTATTGAGGAAGGGTATGTTCAGTTGGGTATTTGCTAGGCAGTAGAACAGCTCCAAAGCAGATGACTCAGCCACAACACATCTTAGAAGCACCCGATCTGCAACCAATTGGTGCACTGTTTCTCAGCCTCTAAAATTTTTAAGATTTGTGCACTTCAACTCCCAGAATTCCCTAACCAACAGGGCCAGGGGTAGACAAACTTGGCTCTTCTATGACATGTGGGCTCCAACTTCCAGAATTCCTGAGCTAGCATGATTGGCTCAGGAATTCTGGGAGTTGAAGTCCCCAAGTCATAGAAGAGCCAACTTTGCCTATCCCTGAACTTGACTATTTACCTTTTTTACAGAGGTTCTGAAACCCTCAAGCTCTAACGCAGGGCTTCTCAAACTTGGCAACTTTAAGATGCATGAATGAACTTCAACTCCCAGGTGTGCTGGCTGGGGAATTCTGGGAGTTGGATGTTCAGGTGGGTTTAAGTTAAAGAATGGTTGGCTGGAGAATTTTGGGAGTTGAAGTCCATCTGTTTGAAAGCCTGGGTGAATTCTCGACCCACCCATGCTTTAAGGCATATGGACGTCAATTCCCAGAATTTCCCAGCCAACTATGCTTTTAGACGGATGGCTGGGAATTCTGTGAACTGAAGTCTTCTGTGTCTTAAAGTTGCCGAGATTGGGAAACCTTTGAATAGAGTAGAGGAGTAGAGTAGAGGTCTTCTAGTCCAACCCCCTGCTTAGGCAGGAAACCCTATACCACTTCAGACAAATGGTTATCCAACATCTTCTTAAAAACTTCCAGTGTTGCAGCATTCCACGAATCCCAGCGACCGGTTAGGTCCCACAGAGTTGGCCTTCTCCGGGTCCCGTCGACTAAACAATGTCGTTTGGCGGGACCCAGGAGAAGAGCCTTCTCTGTGGCGGCCCTGACCCTCTGGAACCAGCTCCCCCCGGAGATTAGAACTGCCCCCACCCTCCTTGCCTTTCGTAAAGTTCTTAAGACCCATCTCTGCCGTCAGGCATGGGGGAACTGACACATCTCCCCCGGGCCTATACAGTTTATACATGGAATGTTTGTGTGTGTGTTTGCTTTTAATAATGGAGTTTTTCGTGTTTTTTAAATTATTAGATTTGTTCTTACATTGTTCTTGTTCTTGTTGTTAGCCGCCCCAAGTCTACGGAGAGGGGCGGCATACAAATCTAATAAATAATAATAATAATAATAATAATAATAATAATAATAATAATTCACAACTTCTGGAGGCAACTTCTGTTCTACTGATTACCGGTAACTGTTCTAATTGTCAGGAAATTCCTCTTTAGTTCAAGGTTGCCTCTCTCTTATCTATCATCTACTTTTTTGCCCATCCTTCCTTCCTTCCATCCATCCATCCATCTATCTTTTTATCTATCTATCTATCTATCTATCTATCTATCTATCTATCTATCTATCTATCTATCTATCTATCTATCTATCTATCTATCTATCTATCTATCTACCTATCTACCTATCTACCTATCTACCTATCTTTCTATCTATCTATCTATCTATCTATCTATCTATCTATCTATCTATCTATCCATCTTTCTATCTTTGTGCCTGCCTGCCTGCCTGCCTGATCTATCTACAGTATTTATCTATCTACACTATCTATCTATCTATCTATCTATCTATCTATCTATCTATCTATCTATCTATCTATCATCTTTCTAGCACTTTTTGAATTCCTAGTATTTTCCCACAAATGCAGAGTCCAATTTTTTTCAAACCATTCTTTGAGACAGAAATTGATTGATTTTTTAAAAAAACCAACCCTAAACCAAGCCACACATATGTGTGCACATGTTTGTATGTATGTGTGCAAAATAAATGTTGGAAGACAAAAGAAAAACAGAAAACCAGACTCTATTTACCTTTAAAAGTGAGGAGGGGACATGCTTTTCAGTGCTTTGTACAATGTGCAAAGGAGGAAGGAAAAAATCAATAGGAACCGGGTCAATAAGGAATTAAGGGACCGGCCGACAAGGATTCTACACCCATTCTAAACACCACTGGAAAATGGAAGTTAAGTGGTGATATTAAAGGAATAACGGTTCCTCATTCATTCACTAAATTGGAGCATCACGGAGGAACCCAGCAGGCGGCTGAAGGGATGCTCATCTACCGCCTTGGTTAAATCGGTCCCAATAAATTTTCTGCGAAAAGACAGTCAGTTTAACTTAAATGTTGCACAAATATTGCAATTCTCAAACCACGTACGCTAGAAAAATCCCATTGGATGACCGGCTGTCTGTCTCTTAACAACTATGCAATGACAACGACAACGACAACAACAATAATAATATCATCTACCAGTGGCAAAGTACTGGTGGGATCAAAAGCCCCAAAAAGTGGTCGAAAATGAGCAAGCAAAACTACTGTGTGACTTCCGACTTCAGACTGACCAAATTCTGAAGCATAACACACCAGACATCCTGATTGTGGAGAAAAAGAAAGTATGGATCATCGACATCGCAATCCCAGGGGACAGAATTGAGGAGAAGCAGCTAGAGAAATTAGTGAAATACGAAGATCTAAAAATCGAGCTGCAATGACTCCGGCATAAGCCAGTGAAAGTGGTCCCAGTGGTACTTGGCACGCTGGGCACAGTGCCAAAGGATCTCAGCAGACATTTGAAAACCATTGGAATTGACAAAATCTCCATCTGTCAATTGCAAAAGGCCGCTTTACTAGGATCGACACACATAATTCGCCGCTACATCACGCAGTCCTAGGTGCTTGGGAAGCGCCCGACTGGTGATGAAATACGAAATCCAGCATAGTGATCTCGTTTGCTGTGTTGTATTGACATAATAATAATAATAATAATAATAATAATAATAATAATAATAACAACAATAACAACAACAATAAACAATAAATGTTGACAAAATCACAATCTGTCACTTGCATCTGTGCACATACGAAAATACATTACACAGTCCTAGACGCTTGGGAGGTGTTCGACTTGTGATATTGTGATACAAAATCCAGCATATCAATCTCGTTTGTTGCATATTATTGTTTTTTGTTAAGATGCTTCCAGAAGACATACATTTAAAACAAATGTTTTTTTGCTCCAAGGTGATGGATTTTATTTGCATACAAATTTAGTGGACTATTTGAGGCCTTGAAATGCACCTTGTCTGCATTCCTACAATGTACTTAACCTAGTTACTAAATTCATCTGGGTTTGCACAATCCGGTTATTACATTTATCTTCAACTGCAATACAAAGTGACTCACGCCAACTCCTCCGCCAATAAAACCCAGAATGAATGTTAACCAAGCTCAGCGTGTTTGTGTGGCTACATCTGTATGATTTTTACCGCGCGGCTCTGCAAACGTGGTTAATTGACTACAGTATTTTATCCACTGTGAGCGTCCCAACCCAGCAGGGGTCTCTTCTTAGCCATGCCTGAAGTAAAGAGAAAACCGAACTATCGTCATTTCCACGCTCCCATTTTTCAAAATACAGTGGTACCTCTACCTAAGAACGCCTCTGCTTACGAACTTTTCTAGATAAGAACCGGGTGTTCAAGATTTTTTTGCCTCTTCTCAAGAACCATTTTCCACTTACACACCTGAGCCTCCGAAACTGTAACTGGAAAAGGCAGGGAGAAGCCTCCATGGGGCCTCTCTAGGAATCTCCTGGGAGGAAACAGGGCCTCCACCATCCCTATGTTTCCCCAATCGCACACATTATTTGCTTTTACATTGATTCATGGAGAAAATTGCTTCTTCTTACAAACTTTTCTACTTAAGAACCTGGTCGCGGAAGGAATTAAGTTCATAAGTAGAGGTACCCCTGTATGCATGTTGAACCATGGAAAGAGCTTTCAATCAAACAGCTAATTTAAAACTGCACAACAATCTGACTCCTAATCACACCTGGGAGAGTGTCCCATGAAGCTAATTTAACTGGCTTGGAAGCTTTCCTGAACTTGGTCAGACAAGACTGCAGGAAATGTTGCTTCGCAAGTTGTGGGTATTTTCTCAAAATGCACCTGGGGCTAAGATCAGGCCCAGTGCAGGTCTTCTAAGTTCATTGTTTTGAGGGCTTGGGGCAACTTCTCTCCGCTGTCCCACACCTCAGTGTGAAATAAGCCAAGCTGCAGAACTGGTAGAGGAAAAGAACGGCGTGAGAACGTTTTGGACAATTAAACCCACTGCGGACAATACATCAAATTAAACCCCACCGCGGCTTTGTGTTAATGATAGAAAACCACTAGCTCTCAGCAGCATCTGGACGAGTTCCTCTGGATTTGGAGAATCAGCCAGGTGGAATCTATGTAGGACTTTGTGCATAGCTACAAGGACATGGGTGCCCGCGGGACAGGGGAGGTAAAAAAAAATCTACAAAATTTATTGGTTTATTTTATTAATCAAATTTATAAAGCTGCCCGCCTCACAAATTCTGGAAAAGAAGATGACCTTGATGGAGATATGCAGGCAAAAGGAGATCAAGCATTTTTTACAGTCCAGAACCATGAAAAGGGACAGACGCAAAAAATAGCTAGGAAAAATCACATCACAATTAACACAGCCCCCCCCCCAAAGGCTGTGTACTGTTCACCACTCCTCTTCTCCCTATACACCAATGGCTGAATCTCAAACGATCCATCTGTTAAACTGCTGAAGTTTGCAGACGATACAACAGCGATCGGACTCATTTGAGACAATGATGAATCTGCATACAGACAGGAGGTTGAACAATTAATCTTGTGGTGTGGCCGGAACAAACTAGAACTGAACACACTCAAAACCGTAGAAATGGTGGTAGACTTTAGGAGAAACCCTTCCATCCTTCCACCTCTCACAATAATAGACAACCCAGTATCAAGAGTAGAGACCTTCAAATTTCTAGGTTCTATCATATCTCAAGACCTAAAATGGTCACCTAACATCAAAAACGTGATCAAAAAAGCACAACGAAGAATGTTATTTCTGCGCCAGCTCAGGAAGCTCAAACTGCCCAAGGAGCTGCTGATGCAGTTCTACAGAGGAATCACTGAGTCTGTCATCTGCACCTCTATAACTCTCTGGTTTGGTGCTGCAACCCAACAGGACCGACACAGACTTCAGAGGAGAATCAGAACTGCAGAAAAAACCATGGCTGCCAACCTGCCTTCCATTGAGGACCTGTATACTGCTCGAGTCAAAAAGAGGGTGGGGAAAATATTTACTGACCCCTCGCAAATTGTTTCAACTCCTATCCTCAAAACATCGCTACAGAGACAAATAGGCACGAGAACAGTTTTTCCCCAAATGCCATCACTCTGCTAAACAAATAATTCTCTCAACACTGTCAGACTTTTTACTAAGTCTGCACTTCTATTTCTACTAGTTTTTCTCATCATTCCTATCATCCTTTTCCTCCCACTTAGGACTGTATGACTGTAACTTGTTGCTTGTATCCTAAGATTTTTATTGATATTGATTGTTTCTTCATTGCTTATTTGATCCCTATGACAATCATTAAGTGTTCTACCACATGATTCTTGACAAATGTATCTTTTTTTCCCCTGTACACTGTAGAGCAGTGTTTCCCAACCTTGGCAACTTGAAGATATTTGCTGGCTGGGGAATTCTGGGAGTTGAAGTCCAAATATCTTCAAGTTGCCAAGGTTGGGAAACATTGCTGTAGAGGTACCAGTGTACCAGTTTATTGCTAGTAATATATTTCCCAGTCACGTTTAGGGTGGGAATGGGGTTCCCTAGCCCAGTTCTATCTCTGATCTCTTTAAGGGTGACCGACACAGACTTCAGAGGATAATCAGAATTGCAGAAAAAACAATTGCTGCCAATCTGCCTTCCATTGAGGACCTGTATACTGCACGAGTCAAAAAGAGGGCGGGTAAAATATTTACTGACCCCTCGCATCCTGGACACAAATTGTTTCAACTCCTACCCTCAAAACGTCGCTACAGAGTACTGCACACCAAGACAACTAGACACAAGAACAGTTTTTTCCCGAACGCCATCACTCTACTAAACAAATAATTCCCTTAAAACTGTCAGACTTTCTACTAAATCTGCACTTCTATTCTACTAGTTTTTCTCATCATTCCTATCACCCATTTCCTCCCATGTTGACTGTATGACTGTAACTTGTTGCGTATATCCTAAGATTTTTATTAATATTGCTTCTTCATTGCTTATTTGACCCCTAGGACAATCATTAAGTGTTGTATCACATGATTCTTGACAAATGTATATTTTATTTTATGTACGTTGAGAGCATATGCACCAAGACAAATTCCTTGTGTGTCCAATCACACTTGGCCAATAAAAATTCTATTCTATTCTATTCTATTCTATTCTATTCTAGAGAAGATAAAAGATTACATAGGTGGGGGAAGAAGACGTTTAAGGAATGCAGAGAGGAGACTGAAGCCTTTGGAGAACAAAGTGCTGTCTTCGTTTTGATCTCTCTCTGTGATTCACTGAATCCAAGATAAATGCCAGACCAAAATTGTTCTTGGACCACATTTTCTTTCTGTGTCTTACAAAGGTTTGTAAGACTGTCAGCATGCAGGTAGGAACCTGCAGGCCATGTTCACACAACATACTTAACCCAGGCGACTAAGCTGTTAATCTTGGTGGGCGCATTGTGGTTTACCCAATCTGTTTAGCTTTGGCTTTAATGGATCAAGGGAGAAAATGGTTTAGCTTCGTCACTGGATAAAACCTGTTGTTTTAGAAGAAGCATTGTTAGAGACCCTTCTATTCTATTCCATTCTATTCTATTCTATTCCATTCCATTCATCGTATTTTAAAAATAAAATCAAATAAGCCAACTAGGGATTAGCCAAAAGAGTTAAGTCAAATAATGTGCTTACTACTGAGCACATCTCCAAAATGGGCATTTTTTTACCCCAGTGTAAGTTATTAAAAATAATCAATTGGTAAAGGCTTCCCTGAACGCTTAAGCTGCGATCCGCCGCTCTAGGCAGTCAGCTGGATCTCTTTAGGATTTCTACTTTCCTGGACAGCGGGCTCCTCCCGATCCCGAGTTCTTTTAATCCCACACCTCGGCCACGTGGCAGCGATTTGCACAGAAAAGATGGATGGTTGGCTCTCGCACACTCATGCCAGGGGAACAAAGGAGAGGCACCAGCTGTCTAGGAAGGGCCAGGCAGGAATAAAATCAAGGACCCACAGAGCCGAAAGGGGTTTCAGCTGACCTCTTTTGCAACAGGGCATGGAGGTTGTACAGGAGAGGTTCAGATCAGATTAGATTAGATTTATTGCATTTATATGCCGCCCCTCTCCGCAAACTCTGGGCGGCTCACAACAAGGTAAAAACAATACATAATAACAAATCCAATACCCACCAATCCAATTACAATTTTAAGCTAAAAAATTCATAAAAAAACAAAAAACAACAACCCCAGAATATTAAAAAACAAGCACACAATCAATCTAACACCAAAACAACATGGGCAAGGGGGAGATGTTTCAGTTCCCCCATGCCTGACGGCAGAGGTGGGTTTTAAGGAGTTTGCAAAAGGCAAGGAGGGTGGGGGCAATCCTAATCTCAGGGGGGAACTGGTTCCAGAGGGTCGGAGCCACCACAGAGAAGGCTCTTCCCCTGGGTCCCGCCAGACGACATTGTTTAGTCGACGGGACCCGGAGAAAGCCAACTCTGGAAATGAATAGCTAAAAGCAGGGATTTGTGGGAGATCCACACCACATCTTTTGGTGGTTAAACTGGGCTTGCTTTATGCAATGCCTCCGTGCCAGGATTTGGCCCAGCCCTGGTTTCCTGGAGCCGAGAAACTGCAGCATATGATGGTCGGAGAGAAAGCTTTGCTTTTACTGAATCAAAACCTCACCCAGATTAGTAAGAAGCCTCTTTCTGTCTCTGTCTCACCTGTGATGGGCTCCTACAGGTACAGCCAGGTGCGCAGAACTGGTAGAAAAAATTAGATTTTTTTTTCTTTTTTCCCCTTCCGGGCTCTGGGTATTTATTTTATTTTTATTTATTTATTTATTATTTAGATTTGTATGCCGCCCCTCTCCGCAGACTTGGGGCGGCTCACGACAAAGTGAAACAATTTACAACAAATCTAAATTACAGTTTAAAAATATTTTAAAAACCCCATTTTCTGAACAAACATACATACAGATATACCATTCATAAATTGTATAGGCCCGGGGGAGATGACTCAGTTCCCCCATGCCTGACGACAAAGGTGGGTCTTAAGGAGTTTACGAAAGGCAAGGAGAGTAGGGGCAGTTCTAATCTCCGGGGGGAGTTGGTTCCAGAGGGTCGGGGCCGCCACAGAAAAGGCTCTGTTTTTCCTATCGCAGTAATTCAATTCAATTCAATTTATTAGATTTGTATGCCGCCCCTCTCCGTAGACTCAGGGCGGCTCACAACAATAATAACACAATATATGACAAATCTAATAATTAAAAGTCATTAAAAACTCCTTATTAAAAGAAAACATACACTCAAACATACCATTCATAAACTGTATAGGCCCGGGGGAGAAGTCTCAGTTCCCCCATGCCTGGCGGCAGAAGTGGGTTTTAAGGAGTTTACGGAAGGCAAGGAGGGTGGGGGCAGTTCTAATCTCTGGGGGGAGCTGGTTCCAAAGGGCCGGGGCCGCCACAGAGAAGGCTCTTCCCCTGGGTCCCGCCAGACAACATTGTTTAGTCGATGGGACCCGGAGAAGGCCCACTCTGTGGGACCTAACTGGTCACTGGGATTCGCGCGGCAGAAGGCGGTCTCGGAGATATTTTGGTCCGATGCCATGAAGGGCTTTATAGGTCATAACCAACACTTTGAATTGTGACCGGAAACTGATCGGCAACCAATGCAGTAAATGAGGTTGAATGTGTTTAATTTTAGAAGAGCTGTGCGTGTGTGTGTACATACAGATACAGTTTATATAGTAGATAATGGATGTATGTTCACACATGGCATATATACATAGAATTAAATAGTAGCTTTTGGATGTTCAGTAATAATAAATAGAGAGGGAAATTGTATCTCTTTGAGGCGAGGAGAGGCCAGGCACCTTAACCCTAACCCTTGACGTGAATGATGTCAAGTTGGCCACCTCTAAGCAAGTCACATGACCTTTAAGCCACCCCCTGGTCACATGATTGTCAAGCCACTCCCACCTGGTCACATGGCCAGAAAGCCACACCCACAAAATAAGCCACGCCCAGAATGTGATAGTAAAAACAAATTCAGCCCTTCACCCACAGACAGACAGACAGTCATATCCATGTGCACATACAGAAAGGGGAAAAAAATCCATCTACCCTGAATTAATTCAACCCTCAAAATGTACACAGAAATAACTCCTGCATTTGGTGCCTGCAAAGGGAGGTCCAAAGGGTTTTGCCAATGGTCCTGAAATGCAAGTTGGGTTAAATATTGGGGTCTTCCCTTCCTCCAAAGAAAGCCAGACCAATGAAGACCCCCCCCCACCTCCCATGGTTCTATCCCAGCCTTGGGGTAGAGATTCTCACCCTAGTCACCTTCAAAGTGGTTGTGGCTCCCCCTTAGATGAGAGTAATCACTGGGAAAACTTCTGATCTAAAGTCAGTGCCAGGTTTCCATGTTAAGAAGAAGTTTCCATTTTTCTGAATCTATCATGTGTGTTAGTTTAGAAAAGAAAGGAAGGGAGTGAGGGAAGCAAGGAGGGGAGGAAAAAGAAGGAAGGAAGGAAGGAAGGAAGGAAGGAAGGAAGCAGGGAGGGAGGGAAGCAAGGAGGGAAGGAACAAGAAATAAAGAAAGAAAGAAGGAAGGAAAGAAAGAAAGAAAGAAAGAAAGAAAAGGGAAGAAGAGGAGGGAGGGAAGCAAGAGGGAAGGAACAAGATAGAAGGAAAGAAAGAAAGAAAGAAAGAAAGAAAGAAAGAAGAGGAAGACAGAAAAAAAGAAGGAAAGAAAAAGAGAAGGCAAATAGAAAATAAAAAAGGAGGAAGGAAGGAAGGAAGGAAAGAAAGAAAGAAAGAAAGAAGAGAGGGAGGGAAAGAAAGAAGAGAGGGAGGGAAACAAGGAGGGGGTGATGGAAGAAAGGGACAAGAGAAGGAGAAAGAGAGGGGGGGAAGGAAGGAAGGAAGAAAGAAAGAAAGAAAGAAAGAAAGAAAGAAAGAAACCAACTAACTCACTCCAGGAGATAAATTAAACCCATCACTTCCTTTTGTCCATCAACCCTGCAATTTTCTCCAGTACAAGGCAGCAATCAGGTTTGGCTGGCAAAGGCTGTTTTTTCCCCCTCCTAACTTAAAGTCCTGGATCTCATCCCCCTTTCGTAAACGCTTGCAGATGGTGCTGAGCAACACCAGTGCCTGCACAATGGGGAGCGTGGGGTGGGAGCCTCTCTCCACTCTCTGTCCTCCCCTCCCTCCCTGTTTCCCTCCCTCCCTCCCTCCCCCCATTCCATCCCTTTGGTGGATAAGTCTTAATTCAGGTCCCTAAACCTGATGGTCTCCAGATCTGACCGGGCCCTTAATGTTAAGTAGTAAGAGAAACCAGATAGAGAAGAGCTGGAGAGACAAGAGTAGGGGAGAAGGAAAGATTCTGGAGAACGGAATGAAATTTGGGAAACTGTTGAGCCCAGGAGTCAACTGTGCTCCTTCCTTTGATAGAATTCAGGGCAAATGAAGAGTAACAAAGATGATTAGGGTACTAGAGGCTAAAACATATGTAGAATGGTTGCAAGAACTGGGCATAGCTAGTTTAATGAAAAGAAGGACCAGGGGGGACATGATAGCAGTCTTCCAATATCTCAGGGGTTGAAGAAGGAGTCAACCTATTCTCCAAAGCACCTTTGGGCAGAACAAGAAGCAATAGGTAGAATCTAAACAAGGAGAGAAACAACCTAGAACTAAGGTGAAATTTCCTGACAGTTATAACAATTAATCAGTGGAACAGATTGCCTCCAGAAGTTTGATTCACTTAACAACAGAGGCAAGAAAGGTCATAAAATAGAATACCCTACGCAACTAGACTTACAATCCTAGGTTTAGGAAGCTTAGAACTACGTCACCTTAAACATGACCTAAGCACAGCCCATAAAATTATCTGCTACAATGTCCTTCCTTTCAAAGACTACTTCAACCGCAACAACACACGAGCACACAACAGATACAAACTTAAAGTAAACCGCTCCAAACTCAATTGCAGGAAATACGACTTTAGTAACCGAATAGTTGATGCATGGAACTCACTACCAGACTCTGTCATATCATCACCTAACCCCCAAAACTTTACCCTTTTAGACTATCCACTGTTGACTTCTCCCAATTCCTAAGAGGTCAGTAAGGGGCGTGCATAAGTATCATGTATATGAATATTACATCGTTGTATACCACCAATACATACTTGACAATAAAATAAAATAAAATAAATAAAATAAAATAACATGATAAGATAAGATATGATATGAAATGAAATGAAATGAAATATAAAATAAAATAAAATAAAATATGAATAAAATCTGAAGTTAGTTGGGGGAAAGATCAAAAGCAATATGAGGAAATATTATTTTACTGAAAGAGTAGTAGATCCTTGGAACAAACTTCCAGCAGACGTGGTAGATAAATCCACAGTAACTGAATTTAAACATGCTTGGGATAAACATATATCCATTGTAAGATAAAATACAAAAAATAGTCTAAGGGCAGAGTAGATGGATCATGAGGTCTTTTTCTGCCGTCAGTCTTCTATGTTTCTATGTTTCTAAATAATAAAATAAAAAATAAAAAATAAAAAAATAAAATAAAATAAAATATAAACAAAACAAAACAAAACTCGCTTAACAAATGTCTCACTGAGCCAGAGAAATTTTTGAGCTCAATTGTGATTGTAAGTTGAGGACTACCTGAACCTAGCCTCCCCCCAAATGTCCTTCTTGGCTGAAGCAGAACCAAGACAATCTTTTGCAGCAGTTGTACCCCATGTGGTTTCATGAGGACAAGCTTCCCTTCCCTTCCCCTTCTTTGGCAGAGCTCAAGGAAACGACTGCCGGCTTGACGCGCCACCCAAGCGCAGCGAACTCATATTCGAACCTCCAATTTCAAACCCTGGTTATTGAAAGTGTCTTGTTTTGAAGCTAACCAGAAAATTAAACGCCGTTGCCAGCTCCAACGAGTGAAATAAAATGTGCAAACCTGGATTGATGCTTATACATTTGCAAGATCCAGAGGGAGGGAAAACATTTGCATTCTCTGCCAAGCCGAAATTTGGGGGTAACCTCTAAACATGGCTTGTATCTTTCTATGTATCTGCAGAAAAAACAATGGCTGCCAACCTGCCTTCCATTGAGGACCTGTAGACAGCATGAGTCAAAAAGAGGGCGGGGAAAATATTTACTGACCCCTCGCATCCTGGATACAAATTGTTTCAACTCCTACCCTCAAATCGTCGCTATAGAGCACTGCACATCAAAACAACTAGACACAAGAACAGTTTTTTCCTGAACGCCATCACTCTGCTAAACAAATAATTCCCTCAATACTATCAGACATTTTACTAAATCTGCACTTCTATTCTACTAGTTTTTCTCATCATTCCTATAATACTTTTCCTCCCACTTAGGACTGTCTGACTGTAACTTGTTGCCTGTATCCTAAGATTTTTTGTTTCTTCATTGCTTCTTTGACCCCTATGACAATCATTAAGTGTTGTACCACATGATTCTTGACAAATGTATCTTTTTCTTTTATGTACGCTGAGAGCATCTGCACCAAGACAAATTCCTTGTGTGTCCAATCACACTTGGCCAATAAAAAATTATATTCTATTCTAAGATAGTGTACCAGTATTTGAGGGGCTGCCACAGAGAGGAGGGGGTCAGGATGTTTTTCAAAGCACCAGAAGGCCAGACAAGGGACAATGGATGGGAGAGAGATTCAACCTGGAAACAAAGGAAGAACTTTCTCAGGATGAGAGTGATCAACGGGTAGAACAGCTTTGTCTGCGGAGGTTGTGAGAGCTCCAACACTTGAGACTTTCAAAGTGTTCTTTTAAACCTTTTAAAATTCAAATACTACAGCATTTCAGGATCCCTCCATGGCTGGATAACTGAGTTCCTATCAAACAGGCAACAAGTTGTCAAAATAGGAAACACCATATCTAATCCTGTTCCGATTAACAGCAGTAATTGGACCAACACTCTTCATACTCTATAGGGTCTCCTTGTTGAATAGAATAGAATAGAATTTTATTGGCCAAGTGTGATTGGACACACAAGGATAAGGTCCCACAGAGTTGGCCTTCTCCGGGTCCCATCGACCAAACAATGTCATTTGGCGGGCCCCATGGGGAAGAGCCTTCTCTGTGGTGGCCCCAGCCCTCTGGAATCAACTCCCCCCGGAGATTAGAATGGCACCCTCCTTGTCTTTCGCAAGTTACTCAAGGCCCACCTATATCGCCAGGCATGGGGGAATTAAGACATCTCCCCCAGGCTTTCTTATATTTTATGTTTGGTATGTATGTGTTGTATGGTTTTAAAATTGTTGGGGTTTTTTAATGTAATTTTACTGTTAGATTTGTTCCATTGTTATACTGTTTTTATTGTTGTTGTGAGCCGCCCCGAGTCTTCGGAGAGGGGCAGCATACAAATCTAATAAATTGAATTGAATTGAATTTGTCTTGGTGGATATGCTCTCAGCGTACATAAAAGAAAAAGATACATTTGTCAAGAATCATATGGTACAACACTTAATTATTGTCATAGGGGTCAAATAAGCAATGAAGAAACAATCAATATTAATAAAATATTATTAGAAAAACTAGTAGAATAGAAGTGCAGATTTAGTAAAAAGTCTGACAGTGTCATCAGGCATGGGGGAACTGAGATATGCCCTTCCCCCTAGGCCTATACAATTTATGCATGGTATGTTTGTGTGTATGTTTGGTTTTTTAAATTAGGGTTTTTAAATTTTTTAAATATTAGATTTGTTATATGTTGTTTCACTATTGTTGTTAGCCGCCCTGAGTCTGTGGAGAGGGGCGGCATACAAAATCTAATTAATAAAATAAATAAATAAATAAATAAATAAATAAATAATATGAACCAGTTGCCAAACATTGGAATTTTGATGATGTGACCAAGGGGATGCTGAAACGGTTGTAAGTGTGAAAAATGGTCATAGGTCATATTTTTGGTGCCATTGTAAGTTTGAATAGCCACTAAGTGAATTGTTGTATATCAAGGACTACCTGTAGTCTTTATGCCCCCAGTTTCAAATCCATTGAGCCTTTCCACATAGGTGAGTTTGTGATAGGTATGTACACTGCTCAAAAAAAATAAAGGGACCACTTAAACACCACAATATAACTCCAAGTAAATCAAACTTCTGTGAAATCAAACTGTCCACTTAGGAAGCAACACTGATTGACCATCAATTTCACCTGCTATTGTGCGCATTCAACTTTGTACAGAACAATGAGAATATTTCATTCATTCATATCTAGGATGTGTTATTTGAGTGTCCCTATTATTTTCCCCAACAATCTGGTTATTTGTTTGGCAGAGTGATGGCGTTTGGGGAAAAATCTGTTCTTGTATCTAGTTGTCTTGGTGTGCAGTGCTCTGTAGCGACGTTTTGAGGGTAGGAGTTGAAACAGTTTGTGTCCAGGAGTGGAGGGTTGTACTAGTTGACCTCCAAGGTCCCTTCCAACTCTAATAAATAAAGAAAAAATAAAAGATTTGAGAATCATGAGGCCACGTAGAACATTTTTAAGGGAGAGAATCCGATTGCAAACTCCAAAATCTTTTTTTTAAAAAAAGAAAACAAAACCATTCCATCCCAAAGAAAGCAAACAGGCGGTTGCATTCAAAAAGGAATGAAAGAAACCAAATATTTTTAAAAAGAAAGAAACTGCAAGGCCATCATCTGTTCACCAATGAGGCAGCAAGTTCTAGCTGTGAGACTTCTGATGGGCCAACTAACCAGTTTTGAAGCCGTGGTGGGAAAGTCAAGCTGATTTTTAGGGAAGGATGGATCAGACTGGATCAAGCCACAATTAATGAAGAATCAAGGCCAAAACCTGGATGATGGAATAATAATTGCGCCTGGCCGGTTAGGTCACCAAGGTCAAACTTTTTCACTCCAGCAGAGCCGGGCTTAAAAGCTTTTGCCCCGCTTCCTAAAAAGTCAACACACCAGGATGGATGAGTGCAGATAAGGCATTCCAAATGGCCATCAATCACTCCAGTACAAACACACACCATGCAAGGCACACAACTAATAGGTCTTAGTCAATATGGTCTATTTAAAGTGGGGGCGATAAACAGCATCATTTCCATCTGTTCATCCACAGAGCTGGTACTTTTTTCTTTTTTTCATAAAGTCAATTAGAAAGCTGTCCAGGTACAAATTGATAGCCTTCCATTTAGATATCACTGCTGTATTTTCTATTGTTTCATAACCATGTTACTCTTTGTGCCCCTAACCTATAGATCCTTCGCTGAAAAATCCTGTGAGAATGATCAGAACATACAGTGGTACCTCTACCTAAGAACGCCTCTACTTACAAACTTTTCTAAATAAGAACCAGGTGTTCAAGATTTTTTTGCCTCTTTTCAAGAGCCATTTTCTACTTACAAACCCGAGCCTCCGAAACTGTAACTGGAAAAGGCCTCCGTGGGATCTCTCTAGGAATCTCCTGGAAGGAAACAGGGCCGGAAAAGGCGGGGAGAAGCCTCCGTGGGGCCTCTCTAGGAATCTCCTGGGAGGAAACAGGGCCGGAAAAGGCGGGGAGAAGCCTCCGTGGGGCCTCTCTAGGAATCTCCTGGGAGGAAACAGGGCCGGAAAAGGCGGGGAGAAGCCTCCGTGGGGCCTCTCTAGGAATCTCCTGGGAGGAAACAGGGCCGGAAAAGGCGGGGAGAAGCCTCCGTGGGGCCTCTCTAGGAATCTCCTGGGAGGAAACAGAGCCGGAAAAGGCTGGGAGAAGCCTCCCTGCAGCCTCTCTAGGAATCTCCTGGGAGGAAACAGCCGATATTACAAGAGAGTCCTCAACTTTCCTGGCAAGGGGTAGAAGCGGGAGCCACATCGTCTCCCCAACAAGCTGCTCTCCTTCCTACAGGATTTCTTCCTTCTGGTGGCTCCTGGGTGGGATGGACCACCGCTGCCATCATGCAGGACCCAGCCCTGTGGTTGCAGGCTGGCTGCATCGGCAAAGGAACTTAGTCGAGAAAAGGTTCCCCAACAGTGGTTTCCTGCCTGAGCAGGGAGTTGGACTAGAAGACCTCCAGGGTCCCTTCCAACGCTGTTACTTTATTCTATTCTATTTTATTCTATTCTATCCCATTGTTTCATATTTTCTCTTCTCTTGTTTCCTATTCCATTCCCTTCCATTCTATTCTATTGCATTGTTTCATATTTTCTCTTCCCTTCCCTTCCCTTCCATTCCATTGTTTCATGTTCCCTTCCCTTCCACTCCACTCTATTCCTTTCTTCCAAAATGCTCACAGTCTCCAAGTCTCCACCATCCATTACCCGGCTGTCCTTATTCATGCCACCCACACCAGACAGGAAAATCTCCCCATATACACTTATGCCCCCCACCCCCTCTGAATGCCTAAGCACCAGATGGCCAGTTTTGATTATAGAGTCCTGCAAAGCTATGGTCGAAAATCCCTTTTTTCACTTGCACTCTCCTCTGCTTTTCTTTTCTTAAGAAAAAAAAATCTTTAAAATATATGTTTTCAGTCCAGCTTTCAGCAGTTAATTTTCCAAGCAGCCTTGATCATTGATTAGTATTTTACCTTTCCTGCTAATCCCATGGCTCTTTAATCTCCACCGGATCTTCTCCTTTTAAAGGGGAGAGCATAATTCTACACGTTATAGGGTTGGGTTTTGTTTTTGGTTTTGGCAAGTTTTATATTCCTAAGGGTGATTTTTAAGCTTGCAAACCAGGAACTGCGAAGGTCCAATCCCTCTACCAAGCGGTTTCTCAACCTTGGAAATGTAAAGATAGGTGGACTTCCAATTCCCAGTTCTGGCAGTTGACCTCCACATATCATCAAGCTTATGCCAGACCCATTCTCGAATACAGCTCATCTGTCTGGAACCCACACCACATCTCGAACATCAACACTCTCGAAAACGTCCAAAGATATTTCACCAGAAGAGCCCTTCACTCCTCCACTTGAAACAGAATGCCCTACGAAAATAGACTAACAATCCTGGGTCTTGAAAGCTTAGAACTGCGGCGCCTAAAACACGATTTGAGTATTGCCCACAAGATCATATGCTACAACGTCCTTCCGGTGAACGACTACTTCAGCTTCAACCGCGACAACACAAGAGCACGCAACAGATTCAAACTTAATATTAACTGCTCTAAACTTGACTGTAAAAAACATGACTTTAACAATCGAGTTGTCGAAGCGTGGAACTCATTACCGGACTCAATAGTGTCAATTCCCAACCCCCAACATTTCTCCCTTAGACTATCCATGATTGACCTCTCCAGGTTCCTAAGAGGCCAGTAAGGGGCGTACATAAGTGCACTGGTGTGCCTTACGTCCCCTGTCCAATTGTCTTTCCTTATCTCATATATAATATATATTCTCTCCCTCTCATATACTTCTCTTCTTTTTTACTTACTATCTTTATATATATTACTTAATGTCTATTCTCTTCCATATGTATTGTATATTGGACAAAGAATAAATAAAAATAAAATAAATAAAAAACTGCCCACATGGAAAAACATTATTCTAAACTCTTACATTTTATTTATTTATTTATTGTTAAAGTTGGAAGGGACCATGAAGGCCATCAAGTCCAACCCCCTGCCCAAGCAGGAACCCTATAGTACACCAGTCAAGTGGCAGTTCAATCTTCTCTTAAAAATGTCCAGAGTGTTGGAGTTCACAACGTCCGCTGGCAGGTTGTTCCATTGGTTGATCGCTCTGACCATCAGGAAGTTCCTCCTTATCTCCATGTTGAATCTGTCCTTGGTCAGCTTCCAGCCGTTGTTCCTTGTCCGGCCCACTGGTGCCCTGGAGAATAAAGTGATCCCGTCCTCTCTGTGACATCCCCTCGTATACTTGTAGACTGCTATCATGTCCGCTCTGGCCCTCCTTTTCTCTAGGCTATCCATGCCCAGTTCCCTCAGTCTCTCTTCGTAAGTCTTGGTTTCCAATCCTTTAATCATCTTGGTTGCTCTTTTTTTGCACGCTGGGCGCAGTGCCAAAGGATCTCAGCGAACATTTGAAAACCATCGGAATTGACAAAATCTCCATCTGTCAATTGCAAAAGGCCGCTTTACTGGGATCGGCAAACATAATTCGCCGCTACATCACGCAGTCCTAGGTGCTTGGGAAGCGCCCGACTGGTGATGAAATACGAAATCCAGCATAGTGATCTTGTTTGCTGTGTTGTACTGACATAATAATAATAATAATAATAATAATAATAATAATAATAATAATAATAATAATAATAATAATAATAATATAATATAATTATAATAATAATAATAATAATAATAATAATAATAATTATTATTATTATTATTATTATTATTATTATTATTATTATTATTATTATAACTATTTGTCTGAAATTGTATAAGCTCACCTGCTTGTGTGTAGGGCTGGACTAGGAGACCTCTGAGGTCCCTTCCATCCATCCATCCATCCATCCATCCATCCATCCATCCATCCATCCATTTGACTTGTATGCCGCTTCCCTCCATGGACTCAGGGCCACTCCACCAAGCAACAGGACCTGGAGAAGGCCAACTCTGTGGGACCTAACTGGACACTGTGATTCATGCATCAGGAAGCGGTACTGTAAGTAATCTGGTCCGATCCCATGTAGGGCTTTATAGGTCATAACCAACACTTTGAATTGTGTCCGGAAACCAACTGGTAGCCAATGCAGTCCGCAAAATGCTGCACGAGAAGAGGGTGCGCTTTTGAGAACCATTGTTGTGTTCTGGTGTGAACACTGGTGTGTCCTCCAAAAATGTCATACCATGTCATGTTCGACATGCTGCCTGTCATGGGTTCGCCATCACCAAACTTAATCCGATCGTTTCCACTTTAACTTAACTGCACTTCTCCAAAATCTCAGATTCACATTCCCTGAATCGCTAACCAGGGCGTGTAAGCACAGGTCGCTTGCAAATGCGTTAGAATAACTGCGCTGCCTTCGTTCCGTAAAGATATTTTATTTTATTTTAAGATTAAAAATGACACTTCTTTAAAAAAAAAGATTGCTGTTTATGCCGTGCACATCTTAACAAAACTCACATGTCAGGGGCAGGCCGTTTCCTAGATGTGGATCAGGATGGGGGGGGGAAATGGGCCATGAAAAATTGTGAGATATATATATATACACACACACATAGAAAAATACATGATGAAGGTTATAGAGGAGATACTCATAGTAAAATATGAAAGAATAAAAAAGAAGGTATAGTAATAGAACATATCAATGAAAAAACAGAAGAGGAGATATAGGAATAGAAGAAAGGAATAGGAGATATAGGAGAGCAATAGGACAGGGGACGGAAGGCACTCTAGTGCACTTGTACTCTCCCTTTACCGACCTCTTAGGAATCTGGATAGGTCAACCGTAGATAATCTAAGGGTAAAATGTTGGGGGTTTGGGGATGACACTATGGAGTCCGGTAATGAGTTCCATGCTTCGAAAACTCTGTTACTGAAGTCATATTTTTTACAGTCAAGTTTGGAGCAGTTAATATTAAGTTTAAATCTGTGGTGTGCTCTTGTGTTGTTGTGGTTGAAGCTGAAGTAGTCGCCGACAGGCAGGACGTTGCAACATATGATCTTGTGGGCAATGCTTAGATCTTGTTTAAGGCGTCTTAGTTCTAAACTTTCTAGGCCCAGGATTGTAAGTCTAGTTTTGTAGGGTATTCTATTTCGAGTGGAGGAGTGAAGGGCTCTTCTGGTGAAGTATCTTTGGACATTTTCAAGGGTGCTAATGTCTGAGATGCGATATGGGCTCCAAACAGATGAGCTGTATTCGAGGATGGGTCTGGCGAAAGTTTTGTAAGCTCTGGTAAGTAGTGTGAGATTGCCAGAGCAGAAGCTACGTAGGATTAGGTTTACAACTCTTGAAGCCTTCTTCGCTATGTTGTCACAATACACCCTCGCACAAACCCTGCAAATGCCCCCTGCCCCGTTAAAATCTTCAATATGCAAACAATGTTGGTGCTAATGAGATGGAGGGGGGGGTTGCTGTTTTTCCTCCCAGTCAAACGCTCCACTGCTTTCTGAATAAATTGCGGGATTTAGATTTATAGCGATTCTGGTTCATCGGGCTGCTTTCTGTGCGCTGGGAGCGTTTCATCAATCTCAATATGAAGAAGAATTATTTAGAAGGGCCTGCTGTTTTCATGAACATCATACTCTGGATTTGTTCAGAAAGAGAGAGAGAGCGAGAGAGAGAGAGCAGGGGTTTTGAAAAAAATCCCAAACAAATAAATAAATAGATTAAGATTCTGGAACCTGTTAGTTAAAAAGAAAAAAAAAATTCCCAACAACACATTCAAGAGGGAAAGCTCCAGAGATAAAACAATGGATTGCATTTGAGTGGAATTCTTCCCCCTTTAGATTTTCACCAGATGCACCCAGTCCAAAAAAACCCCCTTGCGAGACATAAATCAGCATTTCTGAATCCTCAGATGCTTTGAGATGTGTGGACTTCAACTCCCAGAATTCCCCAGCCAGCATGTTGAAAGTTCACACATCTTAAAGCACCCGAGGTTGAAAAAACACCGATGGATAAAGGGCTTTGGGGAGAGGGGAAAAAAAAAGAGAAGTAAAATTCCTTTCCAAACAACATCATTAGGCGCCCCAGAAATAAAAATATGTTGGCTCTAAGAGTGATAACTAACAGACTTTTGGAGAACGTGCTAAAACTTGCTAACTCGCCCCCTCCCCATTCCTGAGAATTCACACACTCAAAAACTCTTTCTTTTCCCTATAAGTTATATGTCTCCAATCATCGCAGGGGCGCTTGGAACAGGCTCAAACAAATGAAAGGGAGGGGGAAAATTATTATTATTATTATTATTATTATTATTATTATTATTATTATTATTTAGATTTGTATGCTGGCCCTTCTCCGAGGACTCGAAGCGGCTCACAACAAGAAAAAACAGTACAAATCCAATATTTAAAAAACAGTTTAAAACTCTTAACATAAAAACAATCATACATCTCATGCAAACCATACGTAAAGTTGAAACGGCCCAGGGGAATCAATTTCCCCATGCCTTGACGGCAGAGGTGGGTTTTGAGGAAATACCGTATTTTTCAGATTATTTGCTTATTTGACCCCTATGACAATCATTAAGTGTTGTACCTCATGATTCTTGACAAATGTATATTTTGTTTTATGTACATTGAGAGCATATACACCAAAGACAAATTCCTTGTGTGTCCAATCACACTTGGCCAATATTCTATTCTATTCTAGTCTCTAGTCTCTATTTTCTCTATTTTCTGTTTTCTATTCTATTCTATTCTATTCTATTCTATTCTATTCTATTCTATTCTAATATATATTCTATTCTCTCTTTTCTTTTCTTCTCTTCTCTTCCATTCCATTGCATTCTATTCATCCATCTATCTAATCCATCCATCCATCAATCCATCCACCCATCCATCCATCTACCTATTTATTTTATCTATCCATCTATCCATCCATCCATCCATCCATTTATCTTGACAAATGTATCTTTTGTTTTATGTAGACTGAGAGCACATGCACCAAAGACAAATTCCTTGTGTGTCCAATCATACTTGGCCAATAAAGAATTCTATTCTATTCTATTCTATTCTATTCTAGTCTCTAGTCTCTATTTTCTATATTTTCTGTTTTCTATTTTCTATTTTCTCTATTCTATTATCCATTCTTATTCTTATTCTATTCTATTCTATATGCTATTCTCTTCTCTTCTCTTCCATTCCATTTTATTCATCCATCTATCTAATCCATCAACCCACCCACCCACCCACCCATCCATCCATCCATCTATCCATCTTGACAAATGTATCTTTTCTTTTATGTACACTGAGAGCACATGCACCAAAGACAAATTCATTGTGTATCCAATCACACCAATAAAGAATTCTATCTATTCTATCTATCCATCTAAAAGTCCTGCCAGGAGAAAGTGGAACAGGCTGATACAATGGCTGTTATTATGGCTTAAAGGGTGGTCTATTTTTTTTTTAAAGGAGTGGTAGGAGAAAAATCCTTGCTGCCAAAGCTACCTTTGAAGTCGGCTGGCGTCTTTTAGGACCGAGAGGGCTGGGCCTCCATCTTCTAGACTTGTTATTTGCATGGACAAATAATTAACTGATGGTGAACACCAGTTCCAGTCGTGGCTCTCCTCTCAGTTGGCTGGCAGATGAAAGCACACCGAGCTATCTCTAAAGACCAGGAAGTTTAGGAAAAGAGCTGGCTGTAAATTCATTGGAGCCGCAATTCCCTTTTATTGTTATTTACTGTTGAGACAACCAGCAACTGGCTCTCACATCTGCCAGAGGGAGGGAGGGAGGGAGAGAAGCAGGCTGGACTCCATAAAAAACACCAAACCCACCTTGAAGTGAGTCAAGTTTCCCAGCGGCATCCGGTCTGTGGTGCAAGCGAAGGGCTTTCCAAGGTTTGCAAGGTCCCCTGGAGCAGAGGTCACCAACCTTTTAGACCTCCGGGACCACTAAAATGCACAGTTTTAAATCCTGTGGACCACTCATATGATTTTTTTTTAAAAAAAAAGATAAATAGTATTGAGCGCAGAGGTCTTCCAACAGTGGAACAAATTAATTAGCACATCGATAAAAATGTGTCCCATATCAGAACATATTCAGTTTCTTCTTTATCCTTAACAGCAAGTCTTAACAGCAAATGCATATTTTCGTTTATGTACACTGAGAGCATATGCACTAAGACAAATTCCATGTGTGTCCAATCATACTTGGCCAATAAAGAATTCTATTCTATCTATTCCAGTTCTGCACAATCTGATATTTTTAAAAATTATATTCTCATTACTTTTCCATTGTTGTGCAAACACAATTCTAGTTCCAATTCCCAAGTTTGCACCAACGAAGGCTGCCTCGGTAAAATGCTCTCATATGACTGTAATTTGTTGCTTGTATCCTAAGATTTTTTATTAATATTGATTGTTTCTTTGTTGCTTATTTGACCCCTATGACAATCATTAAGTGTTGTACCACATGATTCTTGACAAATGCATAGTTTCTTTTATGTACACTGAGAGCATCTGCACCAAGACAAATTCCTTGTGTGTCCAATCACACTTGGCCAATAAAATTCTATTCTATTCTATTCTATTCTATTCTATTCATCCATCCACCCATCCATCTATCTATCTTGACAAATGTATCTTTTCTTTTATGTACACTGAGAGCATATGCACCAAGACAAATTCCTTGTATGTCCAATCATACTTGGCCAATAAAGAATTCTATTCTATCTATTGTAGTTCCAATTAATACAAATCAAATATGCAGTATTTTTAATCACATTTTTCTGGTGGAATGTCCAACAAAAATATCTCTGGTTTCAGATCTTATATGTAGTTTTATCAGAAAATATTCAGTTTCTTCTTTATCCTTAACAGCAAAGGTTAATCTATCAATTTCCGCACAATCTAATATTTTTAAAAATTATATTTTCTTCAGACGGGATCTCCTTACTTTTCCATTGTTGTACAAACACAATTCTAGTTCCAATTCCCAAGTTTGCACCAACAAAGGCTGCCTCCGTAAAATGTGTCCAATCATACTTGGTCAATAAAGAATTCTATTCTATCCATTGCAGTTCCAATTAATACACGCAGAATCAAATATGCAGTCTTTTTAATCACATTTTTCTGGTGGAATGTCCAACAAAAATATCTCTGGTTTCAGATCTTATATGTAGTTTTATTGGGGAGGGGAGGCGTTCAGCCTGACCACAGATAGGCCACCTGGACGCAAACTCCTGATTGTAAAAATGACCACTTAGGCTGAGCACTAAAGATGATAGATGGATTCAGTTGTAAGGCTGCATCAAGGATTTGAGCCCACTTCAATCCCTGTGGCATGCTGAAGACTCCCAGCTCGCAACTACGTGGGAATAATCTCAAGAGAGTGACAGCAATATTACTGGGCGGAGATATTGCACTTTCCCACCAAAAGTTGTGAATTCGCTCAGCTAACTCATTCATGGCAGCATCCAAAAATTTAGTTCTTGTCTTGGTGTACTTACACTTTTCTGTTTACTCACTGAATTCCTGCCAAGACCATTCAGACCTTTTGATCTGCAGCCTGTATCCAACCTTGATTCTTCAAAATGCTTTGAAGATCGATATGGAGTTTCCTGCACAATTGTATTATTTGTATTTGTATTTATTAGATTTGTATGCCGCCCCTCTCCGAAGACTCGGGGCAGCTACCAACAATATAAAAAGACAATATAAACAAATCTAATATTAAAAATAATCTAAAAACCCCCAATTTAAATAACCACTCACACATACAAGCATACCATGTATAAATTCTATAAGCCTAGGGGGAAGGGAAAATTTTAATTCCCCCATGCCTGATGACAGAGGTGGGTTTTAAGGAGCTTGCGAAAGGCAAGGAGGGTGGGGGCAACTCTGATATCTGGGGGGAGCTCATTCCAGAGGGTTGGGGCCACCACAGAGAAGGCTCTTCTCCTGGGTCCTGCCAGATGACATTGCTTAGTCGACGGGACCCGGAGAAGGCCAAATCTGTGGGACCTAACTGGTCGCTGGGATTCGTGCAGCAGAAGGCGGTCTCGGAGATATTCTGGTCCGGTGCCATGAAGGGCTTTATAGGTCATAACCAACACTTTGAATTCCTCAACTGGCTGCTTGAAGATGTGTGGACTTCAACTCCCAGAATTCCCCAGCCACAATCTTCCAATAGCCAAAGCCCATGCATTTTCAAGACTGCGAAGGGCCGCTCTTCTTACCGCCTACCGGATCTCCCTCAGAAACCATTGCGGGTGCGGGCATGGCCATTGGCCACGCGCATATCCATTGATGAGCTATTCGGATTCTGCGCATGTACTGCAAACCAAATCTCACACGAGGATGTGCGCAAGAGTGAGATTTCAGCTACTTTGGCCGATATTTTTGCTTCTGCGCATGTGCAGATGCAAAAAGTCGGCCAAAATAGCTGAAATTTCACTCTCACGCATATCCCCATGTGCATGTGCAGAAGCCAAATCTCACCGGGGGACACATCAAGGGCATCCAGCTGCGCACGTATTCCGGATTTTCCTACCGCAGCCGTGCACTTGGTCACACCAGCTGCTGCCCGCCACTGCTTCAGAGTTCCCATCCTGGGATGTTTATCAACATTGCCGTGGCTGACACCTAAGTTATGGGAAGAAAATGAAAGCTGTGTTTCCAGATGGCCGACGCAGTGCTCAGCTTTGCTCGGATGTGGCAACTGAAACTGACAATGTTGCTCCACAGTATCATAGCCTGAAGTACTTTATTCCTAAATATTCAGCAGTTGTGATTTCCTGCCCAGCCTCCAACCTCTGTGCTTAAAAGTACGGTAGATAAAGAGGCTAAAGAACCTAAGAGTATGCCAAGTTAAGACCAGATATATACTTATTAGGAATAATTAGCGAACTTTATATTAAACCAAAAATACTACTTTATTCTCCATCCTAGAATACAGCTCATCTGTTTGGAACCCATACCGCATCTCAGACATTAACACCCTGGAAAATGTCCAAAGATACTTCACCAGAAGAGCCCTTCACTCCTCTACCTGTAACAGAATTCCCTACGAAACTAGACTTACAATCCTGGGTCTTGAAAGCTTAGAACTACGACGCCTTAAACATGATCTAAGTATTGCTTAGATGTCCTGCCTATCAAACACTACTTCAGCTTCAACCACAACAACACAAGAGCACACAACAGATTCGAGCTTAATATTAACCGCTCCCAACTTGACTGTAAAAAATACGACTTTAGTAATCAAGTTGTTGAAGCGTGGAACTCATTACCGGGCTCCGTAGTATCATCCCTTAACCCTCAACCCTTCACCCTTAGACTATCCACGGTTGACCTCTCCAGTAAGGGGCGTACATAAGCGCACTAGAGTGCCTTCCGTCCCCTGTCCTATTGTCTCTCCTATATCTCCTATATCTTCTCTACTATATCTCTATAAGCTTCATTGTATATTATTGTGTATTGGACAAAATAAATACATAAAAATAAAATAGTAACTGCTGCAAGATTGGCATATTCTCAAACCTGGAAAGATCAAAACCTCCCATCAGATAACATGATAATTAATAAAATAATGGATTGTACTGAAATGACCAGGCTTACCTATGAATTACAAAATAAGTAAGAAAGAGGTGTTTTTTTTACCATATGGGAAAACTCTTACAAGTGTCTAGAAATTAGAAGAGATAATACAAACAAGTTAAATAAACAGGGAAGAATTGTTCAAATGTGATCGACAAATGTAATGATAGTAAATAATATAGATGTAGCATAGAGAAGTATGGATATATGTTGGTCTTGAACTTGCAACCTTGGCCTTGTAAGGCAGAGAATTAACCTCTAGGCTACAGTATCCAATCCCTTCAGCTCTGTACATACATACATACATACATACGTACGTACGTACGTATGTACGTACGTACGTGCGTGCGTGCGTGCGTGCGTGCATGCATGCATGCATGCATACATACATACATACATAAATGCTGTGAGCCGCCCCGAGTCCGCGGAGAGGGGCGGCATACAAATCTAAATAATAAATAAATAAATAAATACATACATACATACATATATACACACACATATATACATATGTGTGTGTGTGTGTGTGTGTGTGTTTGTGTTTGTGTGTAAAACTAGAAGTAATATTGTGAAGTGAAAATATATCTGGAAATGAAATACTGTAGTTGCAAAAGTGATTAGTATTTACTTTTTTTGTTTATATTTCATGTCTTTTTACATATCTTGTTTATATGTGGTTGGTTTGTAACTAAAAAAACTCAATAAAGATTAAAAGTAAAGCCTAACATTCAAAAATGTAAAAAAAAGGAAAGAAAAATCGAAAAGCAGGTTAGTTTTGCAAAGTTGCATTTCTGCAGAGAATCTTTTTAGTGACAGCTAGGAGAGATAGAGGGAGAGAAATAATCATAATAAAAACATATCCCTCTCAAGCTCTTTTCAAGATGGTGCACGGACATTTGCAAAAGCCTCATCACAACCTACACAGGAAATCTGGCTAACTTCAAGACCTGGAGGGGAAAAAAATCTGTTTTCATTTACAGACACAAAATCTCAATTGGAAGATGGCTGAGCCTAAAGGCAAAAAGAGACACCACACGTAACATTCCCTTTTCTTTCTTTTTTCCTGGAGATGTTGTTGTTGTAAAAAATTACCCAGAGCACAAGGTAGTAAATAAAGATTTGTTTTGGAGACAGGCCAAGAACCTGCCTGAGTGCTGATCCTCAACTTGACAGCAAAGTCCATGTCTGTCAAAGTTTGAAGGAGTCTGCCAAAAGATTGGAGCATATGTTGGAGAGAGAAGCTGTCCTGTTATGATGGAGAAAAGGGGCCCAAGATAGCAACCCGGGATGGATCAGCTTTCCTTCCTTCCTTCCTTCCTTCCTTCCTTCCTTCCTTCCTTCCTTCCTTCCTTCCTTCCTTCCTTCCTTCTCTCTCTCTCTTTCTTTCTTTCTCTCTCTCTTTCGCTCTCTCTTTCTCTCTCTCTCTTTCTTTCTCTCTCTCTCTCTTTCTTTCTTTCCCTCCCTTCCTTCCTTCCTCCTTCCTTCCTTCCTTTCTTTCTTTCCTTCCTTCTTTCTCTCTCTCTCTCTTTCTCTCTCTCTTTCTCTTTCTTTCTTTCTCTGTCTTTCTCTCTCTCTCTCTTTTTCTTTCTCTCTCTCTCTTTCTCTCTCTCTCTCTCTCTTTCTTTCTCTCTCTCTTTTTTTCTTTCTCTCTCTCTCTCTCTTTCTTTCTTTCTTTTTCTCCCTCCCTCCCTCCCACCCTCCCTCCCTTCCTTTTTGTGTTTGTTTGTTTTGTCAAGTATGTATTGGTGGTATACAAATATATAATAATATTTATACACATGATACTAGTAAAAGAGAAACATTAGGACAGGGGACGGAAGGCAATCTGGTGCACTTATGCACGCCCCTTACTGACCTCTTAGGAATCGGGAGAGGTCAACAGTGGATAGTTTCAGGGTAAGGTTTTGGGAGTTGGGTGATGATACTACAGAGTGGTAGTGAGTTCCATGCATCAACTACTCAGTTGCTACAGTTGTATTTCCTGCAGACGAGTTTGGAGCGGTTTGCTTTAAGTTTGTATCTGTTGTGTGCTCGTGTGTTGTTGTGGTTGAAGCTGAAGTAGTCATTTATTGCCCCCACAGGGGGGCAATTTGATTTTTAATTGGGGCAATTGGAACCTTATTTAAACTAAGTTAATGGCCTTATAGGCTTCGCCCCTGTGAGTATGAGTTTACTTTCTCAATAGTAAGAATATAATGAGGGAGGGGGGGCAGTCAGGATTTTAGAGATGCTTAGATGGGGCATGGTCGCCCCCCCCCCCCCAAAAAAAAAAGTTGGAAACCCTTGGCCTAGCATTTCATAGTGCGGCAATCTCACACTACTCACCAGAGCCTACAAAACTTTTGCCAGACCCATCCTCGAATACAGTTCATCTGTCTGGAACCCATACCACATCTCAGACATCAACACCCTAGAAAATGTCCAAAGATACTTCACAAGAAGAGCCCTTCACTCCTCCACTCGAAACAGAATATTCTACGAAAATAGACTATCAATCCTAGGTCTAGAAAGCTTAGAACTACGATGCCTAAAACACGATCTAAGTATTGCCCACAAAATCATATGCTGCAACGTCCTGCCTGTCAATGACTACTTCAGCTTCAACCGCAACAACACAAGAGCACGCAACAAATTCAAACTTAATATTAATCGCTCCAAGCTTGACTGTAAAAAATATGACTTTAGCAATCGAGTTGTCGAAGCATGGAACTCATTACCGGACTCAGTAGTGTCAACCCCTAACCCCCAACATTTCTCCCTTAGACTCTCCACGATTGACCTCTCCAGGTTCCTAAGAGGTCAGTATGGGGCGTACTAGGTTCCTAAGAGGTCAGTAAGGGGCGCGCTAGCCTCCCTTCCATCCCCTGTCGGGACCGCCTCCTGCCGCACGAATCCCAGCGACCGGTTAGGTCCCACAGAGTTGGCCTTCTCCGGGTCCCGTCGACTAAACAATGTCGTCTGGCGGGACCCAGGGGAAGAGCCTTCTCTGTGGGGGCCCCGACCCTCTGGAACCAGCTCCCCCCTGAGATTAGGATTGCCCCCACCCTCCCTGCCTTTCGTAAACTCCTTAAGACCCACCTTTGCCGTCAGGCATGGGGGAACTAAAACACCTCCCCCTTGCCCATGTTGTTTTGTTGATTGATTGACTGTGTGCCTGTTTTTTATATATACTGTTTTTTATGAGATTATTAATTTCAATTGGAACTGGATGGGTGGGCATTGGATTTGGTATTGTGTACTGTACTGTTTTTTATTATTGTTGTGAGCCGCCCCGAGTTTGCGGAGAGGGGCGGCATATAAATCCAATAAACCTAAACCTAAACCTAAACCTAATTGTCTCTCCTTATCTCATGTATCATATATCTTTTCTTCCTTTCATATATCTTCTCCTCTACTTTTATATCTTTTCTTTATATACAGTGATCCCCCGGTTATTGCGTCCCCGACCATTGCGAACAGGGTAATTTGCGATTTTTCAACCCGGAAGTCAAAACACCATCTGCGCATGTGTGCCCTTTTTTTCTATGGGCACGCATGCGTAGATGGGGCCCGGCAGATCAGCTGCTGGGCGGCTTCCCTGGGTCTTCCCCCTCTTGCCGGCGGGAGGGCGAGCAGCGGGCATCAGCAAGGAGTTTCCCCACTGCCCACGCAAACTCCTCGCTGCCGCCTGCCCTTCGCCTGCCCACGCCGTTCATTCTCGCCGCTTTCGAGCTGAGTCCTGAAGCGAATTCGCTCCGGGACTCAGCTCGAAAGCGGCGACAGCCAGCGCGGAGAAGCCGTTCGCTGGCGCTGGCTGTCGGCGCTTTTGAGCTGAGTCCCGGAGCGACTCAGCTCAAAAGCGCCGACAGCCAGCGCGGAGAAGCCGTTCGCTGGCGCTGGCTGTCGGCGCTTTTGAGCTGAGTCCCGGAGCGAATTCGCTCCGGGACTCAGCTCGAAAGCAGCGACAGCCAGCGCGGAGAAGCCGTTCGCTGGCGCTGGCTGTCGGCGCTTTGGAGCTGAGTCCCGGAGCGAATTCGCTCCGGGACTCAGCTCCAAAGCGCCGACAGCCAGCGCGGCGCGGCTGTTTTAAAATGTCGCCGCCGGCATGGGGGGCTTGCCAGCACCCCCCGGACCCCCAACCCAGGTTTGGGGGGCTGCTAGGAAGCCCCCCATGCCGGCGGCGACATTTTAAAACAGCCGCGCCACCCCCAATCTTCGGCTCTTCGCTAGCGCTGCGGGAGTAAAAACACCATCTGCACATGCGCAGATGGTGTTTTTACTTCCGCAGCGCTACTTCGCGAAAACCCGCTCATTGCGGGGGGTCCTGGAACGGAACCCTCGCAACGAGCGGGGGATCACTGTATAATACTTCATGTCTATCCTGTTCAATATGTATTGTGCATTGGACAAAATAAATAAATAAATAAAATAAATAAATTCCCATCTACAATTTCTTGTTTGTAAGTTCGCCACTGCTATGTAGTTGGCTAAGAGAAGAAAGCTATTGTGGAGCCCTTCTGATGCACCCAGCTTTTTATCGATTCTGCTTGGTGGATAAATGTATGGCCATGCCCGGCTGAGCCAATTCACAGAGCCAAGTTGGAGAGAAAATTATCTGATATATTCTGATTTTTTTCACCAACTACCGTGTAGCTTGATCGTACCCTGAAAACTTGCTTTTGTTCCCACAGGCAAGTGTGTTTATAAAAACCCGTGCTGGTTTTTTTGTCCCAGAAACCTATTTTGTAATTTCAAGTGTCCTCAGGACTTTTACACCAGCAGAGTCTTATCTAATAAAAACATTGATTAGGAAAAGGAGACATTTTATTAACTGATAGAATTCATTTCTGTAAGATGCCACAGAGGGAAACGGAAGGAGACTTTTAAAAAGATCCAAGGCATTTATCAGATGCCAACATTTCATTTCTTTCACCAGTTAATTGATTTTAAAAATAGTAATATTTATGTCTCATATTGCTTTAACTTCTGTCCATTTACAGGTTGTTGCTTTTGTGCAACAAAATTATTTTTATTATAGTCTTCGGAGAGGGGCGGCATACAAATCTAATTAATAATAATAATAATAATAATAATAATAATAATAAACATTATCATCATCATCATCATCATCATCATCATCATCATCATCATCATTATTATTATTATTATTATTATTATTATTATTATTTATTATAGTCTCCCATCGTATGTCCCTATATAAGCAGAAAGGAAGATATGTGATTGTACAGTTGATAATAAACATTTTTTTAAAAAATAACCAGCAGATCAGTTAAGTTTCCACATATTAGTACAAGATATGCAGAAATTTAAAAATCTATGTTTGAAGAAAGAACAGATTTTGACAGTCCTTAAGCCTGCAAACTGGTTTTATGTTCCTAATCTCGCTTGTGTCACCTGCAGCCTTAATGCAAACCCATTATTTTAAAAGATTGTATGAGCATCAGATAAAGCAATCATGCCATAGCAAGTAAATGTGAATGGAGCAACTGTGATTTTGTTGCTCAGGATGATGTTTGGATCCAGTCCTTTTGACCTAGAGCAGGGGTAGGCAAACTTGGCTCTTCTATGACTTGTGGACTTCAACTCCCAGAATTCCTGAGCTAGCTTGATTGGCTCAGGAATTCTGGGAGTTGAAGTCCACAAATCATAGAAGCGTCAACTTTGCCTACCCCTGATCTAGAGAAAGGGTCTGGAAAGTTGACTTGTGGACTTCAACTCCCAGAATTCCTCAGCCAGCCATGCATTAACACAGAGGTCTTCAAACCTGGCCACTTTAAGACTTGTGGACTTCAACTCCCGACTGTCTAGAGAATTTCAGGCAGGCCTGGCGGCCATGAATTTACATCTGTCTTTCATTTGTATGAAAGGTATGCATGCGATTATATAGTTTAACTATGGATTTTAATTAGGGTTTTATAGTTTTCAACTCTACATTTGACTTCTTTTTATTGTATTTGTAATTTTATATTGTTGTAAGCCTCCCTGAGTCCTTTGGGATTGGGTGGCATAAACATCGAATAAATACAATAAATAAAATTCTGGGAGTTGAAGTCCACAAGTGGGTGGGTGGGCGGGCGGACAGACGGACAGACGGACAGACGGACAGACGGACAGACGGACAGATAGATAGATAGATGATAGACAGACAGACAAACGAACAAACCAGAACTGCAGAAAAAAACTTTTACTATTACTGCCAACCTGCCTTCCATTGAGGACCTGTATACTGCAAGAGTCAAAAAGAGGACCGTGAAAATATTTACAGACCCCTCACATCCTGGACATGAACTGTTTTCCTTCAAAACAACTCTATAGAGCACTGCACACCAAGACAACTAGACACAAGAATAGTTTTTCCCGAAAACCATAATTCTGCTAAAAAAAAAAAATTCCCGCACTACTATCAAACTATTCACTAAGGCTGCATTACTATTACTATTAGTCTTCTCAACGTTTCATCCACTGCACATGCGCCGCCACCTTATTTTTGGCTTTTTTTTAATTTTGGGGAATTTAAAAAATAATAATTCGGCACTGCACATGTGCGCTGCCCATGAGGCGCGGCCAAGTGGAAGCGAACCGGGATTGAGGTTAAGTTAGAACCCACCCCTGACCCCCATTTGAGAAACACTGACCTAGTGCAGGGGTAGGCCAAGTTGCCTCTTCTATGACATGTGGACTTCAAAGTTGCCTCTTCTATGACATGTGGACCCCGAGTTTGCGGAGAGGGGCGGCATATAAATCCAATAAATCTAATCTAATCTAACTCCTAGCATGATTGGCTCAGGAATTCTGGGAGTTGAAGTCCACAAGTCATTGAAAAGCCAACTTGGCCTACCCCGGCCTAGTGCATCCTACACAGAGCAGGATATCGGATCAGAAGACATCTAAGGTCCCTTCCAACTCCAGAATTCTAGAATTTCCCTGGACAATCTCAGCGCAGTAACCACGTTTCAACAACCCAACCGAAGAGCGTCAAAGCTAGTCCCATCTTACCTTGGCACTGCGTCTCCTTCATGGCCGGCTCATATCCAGAGGCACAGGTACACGCTCCCACCGGTACCATCCATTCCCCGTCTCCGTTACAGTAAAGTTTTAAGGGCACCGATACTTCCACGGCGTTGGCAATGCAGGTTCCCGGAGCGATGACCAAGGAGGTCGGCTCTGCCCCCGTCAACGTTTCCGGGAAGGTAGCAAAACCCGCGATAGTGCTGGAGCATTTTTTGTAGAAGGCCCGGACAGAGATGAGGGACATACAGGCCCCCAGATCCTGGAAGGCCAGATAGAAGCCGTTTTTGGAAAGTGGTCCAAAGCTGCGCACTTTGGTATTCATCCGGCCGGATTCCAGCTTGGAGAAGCTCTCGTCGGGCGCGATTGTATCCACTTTGATGTAAGGGTTTTCCATCCAGAAAGGGCTAGAGGCGGAGGCCGTGTCACTATCCGATTCGTAATAAAAAAGATTGAAGGTCTCTTTGCAAGATCCGGGGATGTTGGGGATGCTGTTGCAATCCCTCACGGTGAACTTCAGCTCGACGTAAACCCGCTGGACATCGTGTCGCTGAATAAACTGGGTGCGCAGCCAGTTGTTTTGGTTGGCGTCTCGAACGTTGCACACTTGATACGTCCTGATGGGGTTCATGGCCTCATCGTAACCGCTGACTTCTTCCCACTGTACAAAAAAAAGAAAAGAAAAAGGCATTGGAGAGGCAAGTTAACAACCCAAAACAGGACAATCTCGAGAAAAGGGGTTGACGGCAGTGATGAAATTGTTCCCGAATCACTTGTGCCTGTTACATCTTTGGAGAGCCAGTCACGAAGGGAGCATGAGGCCCAGACGCCGCCATTTAGGTTCTTTTACCCTATGCATATTCACAGAACCCTTTGCACATGGGTGAAAGAACCCTAAAGTCCAATATGGCTCAGGGCCAGGCTATTTATGAGACCACCTCTTGCCACCTACCTCCCAGAGACCAATAAAAACACACAGAGTTGCCCTCTTCTGGGTCTCGTTGGCTAAGCAATGCAGGTTGCCGGGACTGCGGAGAAGGGCCTTTTCTTTAGCCGCCCCGGCTCTATGGAACCAACACCCCCCCCCCCCCGAATGTCCGTACTGCTCCCACCCTACTGGCCTTCTGTAAGGCCACAAAGACCTGGCTTTGCCAGCAGACCCGGGGGCCATGAACCAACAACCATCATTTTATTTATTTATTAGATTTGTATGCCGCCCCTCTCCGAAGACTCAGAGCGTATGAATGCTACGAATGCATGTTGACTGTTTAGCTTATTGTGGGTTTTAATGTGGGTTTTATAGTTAGAATTGTATACTGTATTTGACTTCTTCTTTTTAAAAAAACATTTGTTTGTATTTTATATTGTTGTTAGCCACCTGGAGTCCTTCGGGATTGGGCAGCATGGAAGTCAAATTAAATAAAATAAATAAATTTATTTATTGGGCAGGTGGGCAAAGCCTCGAGTGCCTTTCGCAACCGGCTCTCCGGTGATTGAGAGGCATGAGCAAACCAGGAGCATTTCAACCCTGGTTGAGGGTGAGTTACGAGAGACGGACAATCTTCAGGAATGTTGCTGAGTTCCTTTTCGAAATATTTTTTTCTAATTGTTTTTAAAATTATCAATGAGGACAAAAAATGAACAAAGCCCAAAGATAAATTACAGGTGACTGTTCAAAGTTACAGTGGCATTAAAAAAAGAAGACTTTTTTTACACATGACATGATGGCAGCATTTCCATGTCACATGATTAAAATTCGGACACGTGGCAACTGGTATGGATTTACAAAGGTTGCTGTGTCCTGGGGCCATGTGATTTTTTGACATACAAAATCAATGGGATTAACTTAACCACCATGCTACTAACTTAAACAACGGCAGCGATTCACTTATTTATGTATTTATTTATTTATTCATTCATTCATTTATACTTTCATTCATTCATTCATTCATTCATTCATTCATTCATGCATTCATTCATTGGATTTGTATGCCGCCCCTCTCCAATTAACAATCATGGCAAGAAAGTTTGTAAACTATTGTAATGCGCTCTACATGGGGCTACCCTTGAAGAGCGTTTGGAGATTCAGCTGGTGGAAAATGCAGTGGCACATGCAATTACGGGTGTACCTAGTACACCCGTATTACTCCATCTTTACGCGAGCTGCATTGGTTGCCAGTCGGTCTCCGAATGCAATTCAAGCTGTTGGTTAGTACCTTTAAAGCCCTAAATGCCTCAGGGCCTGAATATTTACACAACCGCCTCCTACCTCATACCGCATTGTGGCCAGTAAGGGCCCACAGAGTCGGCCTTCTCCAGGTCCCGTCCGCCAAACAATGTCAGTTGGCGGGACCTTGGCGAGGAGCCTTCTCTGTGGTGGCTCCGACCCTGTGGAATCAACTGCCCCCAGAGATTCTAATTATCTCCTCCCTACTGGTCTTCTGGAAAGCTGTTAAGACCTGGCTTTACAGGCAGGCTTGGAATTAAGATTGATTGTTAGTATGCATTGTTTTGTATGATATATGTAGTTTTATTGATGGTTTTTACTGCTTTTTACTTGTATTTATAACCGTTGTATATTATTTATAACAAACAAACAAACAAACAAATAAAATGGGGCAGCATTCACGTAATGGCTATCTTCCATAGCAATGGAAATTTTGGGACTAAAATTTTGTGGTTGTCAGTCGACAGCTACGACTGTACGAGAGATACATATACAGTGGTACTTCAAGATACGAACCCCTCATCTTACGAACAACTCGAGATACGAACCCGGGGTTCAGAAAAAATTTGCCTCTTCTTACAAACTTTTTTCGTGTTACGAACGCCAAACCTGAACTTCCGGGTTCGGCGTTCGGGAGGCTGCTGGGAAGCCCCCCGGCTGTTTTAAAAGGTGACAGCTGGGCTGGGGGGCTTCCCAGCAGCCTCCCAAACCCCGAACTTTTGCCAAACTTCCGGGTTTGGGGTTCGGGAGGCTGCTGGGAAGCCCCCCAGCCCGGCTGTCACCTTTTAAAACAGCCGGTGGGCTTCCCAGCAGCCTCCGAATGCCAAACGCAGAAGTTCGGGTTTGGCGTTCGGCTTCGGGAGGCTGCTGGGAAGCCGCACGGCTGTTTTAAAAGGTGACAGCCGGGCAGGGGGGCTTCCCAGCAGCTTCCCGAACCCTGAACCCGGAAGTTCGGCAAAAGTTCGGGGTTCGGGAGGCTGCTGGGAAGCCCCCCAGCCCGGCTGTCACCTTTTAAAACAGCTGGGCGGCTTCCCAGCAGCCTCCCGAAGCCGAACGCCAAACTCGAAACTTCCGCGTTCGGCGTTCGGAGGCTGCTGGGAAGCCCCGCCGCCTGGCTGTCACCTTTTAAAACAGCGTGGGGGCTTCTCGGTGGCCTCCCGAACGCCGAACCCGGAAGTTCAGGTTTGGCATTCGGCGTTTGGGAGGTCGCTGAGAAGCCCCCAGGCTGTTTTAAAAGGTGACAGCCGGGCGGCAGCGTTTTTTTGTGGGGTTTTTTTTTGGGTTGCACGGATTAATTTACTTTACATTGTTTCCTATGGGAAACAATGTTTCGTCTTACGAACCTTTCGTCTTACGAACCTCCCCCTGGAACCAATTAGGTTCGTAAGGCGAGATATGACTGTATTCTCAAAGAGAGAAAAAGACTTAAAAAGTGCTTTAAAATGAAAGAAACGCAAGAGAAAGGAAAAAAGGCATATAAGAGTCAACGGTTACAATTCTCGACTTAACTAATGTAAATATTATTCAAGTGCACATATATATACATATATATTTATTTCTAGGACACTTATATAACTATCATTCTTTTTTTTCCCCTCTCATGTGCTGTATTTTGTATAAACGGATTCCATATTTCATCAGACCTGTCTATACAAAGTTGACGTCTATAGGCAAATCTGCTCATAAGTGGCAAGTCGAGTCTTTGGTCTGTTGAGTGAATGAAGACAGACATTTATTTTTCCATTCCAAAATGAAAACTATTTGGAAAAATTTAGGTGTGATGATGGATGAGATAATTTGCTCTTCTGCAGGCAAATCCTTCAACCTATATAAATTAGATATCCTGGGAAACGACTGGTTCTCTTCCTTTGCAGAATTCGTTCTCTACCTGTCACTGTTTATTCTTATTATAGATGACAGGTACTTCTCGAATTTGTGACTTGGATATTTATCTGTGGTCTCAGGATCACCAGAGATAAATCTCCATATAAACATTCAAGTGGCCTCAACAACCCTCAGAAAGAATACAAAATCCTTCCATCCTCCACCATTCACAATGCCATCACTCTGCTAAACAAATAATTTTCTCAATACATTGTCAATCTATTTACTAAGTCTGCACCATTATTACTACTATTTTTTTTTCTCATCGTTCCTGTCACCCATTTCCTCCCACTTATGACTGTAGGACTGTAACTTGTTGCTTGCATCCTAAGATTTTTATTAATATTGATTGTTTCTTCATTGCTTCTTTGACCCCTATGACAATCATTAAGCGCTATACCACAATTCTTGACAAATTAATATTTTATTTTATGTACACTGGGAGCACATGCATTAAAGACAAATTCCTTGTGTGTCCAATCACACTTGACCAATAAAGAATTATATTCAATTGCATCCTTATAATTTATGTTCAATGGTTCCTAATATGATTTGCTTATTTGTACCTGGACTATCATTATGTGCTGTACCTTATTATTCTTGATGAATTTATCTTTTCTTTTTATGTACACTGAGAGGATATGCACCAAGACCAATCACACTTGGCCTATTCAATTCTATTCTATTCTATTCTGTTCTATTCTATTCTATTCTATTAGAATTGAGGAAGCTCTTTGGATGACAAGGGAAACAACTTCAAGGAACAAACCAATAAAGTCCAGTTGTGAAAAGACCCACAATAGCTCGCGGGGCTGCAATTTGCACTATTTGCACTCTCCAAATGCTCTTCAAAGGTAGCTTCACCTATCAACTCCGACTGGTGCATAGAGAAGATGGACAGAGTTTCCCAAAGGACCAAAGAACTTTCTTGTTTGGGAATGAGATGCAATTTGGGGGGGGGGGGGGGATGGCCACTTGCATTCTGAAATGTTGCCACCTACTCAAAGGAAAAATCTGAAAAAACCTTGCCGAGTTGTTGTGGTTAGCTCTGGCCCAACTCCTGCCCCAAGGAATATGCAGGCCTGTTTTGCTCCCGATGGAATCTGCTGATGAAGCCTCCTCTGACCAAGGAAGCTTGAGTGACAGGGAAGAGGGGAGTTTGGCAGACAGCCCAGGAGATCAATCATCTGTATCATCTTTGGATTCTGAACAAGAATTAATGACACATCCACGCATGCGTAGAGTGATGCATAGGAGACAACAACTGAAGGATTATTACAAGAGAAAATGAGGCCACCTGTGGTTGGGTGGGGCTCCAGTAATTAGGGCTGCTGCTATAAATAGCAGCGTGTGGGTTTGGCCGTTGTGAAAAATCACAGTTCTTCAGGAATCATGTGTTGCTGCTTTCTGGACTTTGTTTGTTGATTTTTTCACACCTTTGAAACCAAAGCAGAGCAATGTGTGTGTGTGTGTGTCTCACTTTGTTGGAAGAAGAAGGGGTGTGAAGTTTCTTCACAGCTGCAAGCTAAGTACTTAATGACTGCTTAAGGGAAATTGTACAGACTACCCGGTTGTTTTGGGACGAGTGCTTTTTGCAATACAAAAAAGAGTGCTTAGTTTATTTTGAATGTCGTGATAAAGAACATTGTTTTGAATTTTCAAACGTGTGTGTGTCTGAAATTGGTACCCTTGAATTTTCGGGAGGCTCCTACCAGAGAGCCCGGCAGAACACGAGCAATGGTGCGGAAGGAACAGAAGTGGGGAGAAATATCCATTCCATCCGCTAACTGCTTCTAAATGCAAAAATCTTTTCTTGCAGCCAGAAAGTCAATAAAGGTGTTAATGAATAACACGATCCAATAATATTAATAGACAAGCAGGGCTGAGAACGCTTTGTGCCCATAGGGCAATGGTCGATTCTCAGCAACCCAGAGGCTGCTTTGGAGCACATTAACATGTAAATGTTCGAAAACATTCGCGATAGTAACGTGGGGCTGGGATAGCGGGCTTGTCCCCAAAGTTAGGTTTTCACATCATTTGTCACAGAATAAATTAAGGAATCACAAAGGAATAACAAAGAACAACAAGGGTTGGGCAGACTAGATGGACCATGAGGTCTTTTTCTGCCGTCAATCTTCTATGTTTCTAAAGTAAAATTAGCTTAATAATAATAATAATAATAATAATAATAATAATAATAATAATTTATTAGATTTGTATGCTGCCCCTCTCCGAAGACTCGGGGCAGCTCACAACATAACAGCAATACAATACAAATACAAATCTAATTTTAAAGACTTTAAAGAAACTAATTTAAAATGCATTGTTATAAAAACTTATCTGTTGCACAATCATACACACTCAGTCCGACCGAACATCAACATAATGAAGGTCAGCGAAAAAAGGAGGTGGGGGAGATTAATCCCCCCACACCTGGCGGCAAAGGTGAGTCTTCAACCTTTTACGGAAGGCGAGGAGGGTATGGGTAGCTCAAATCTCCAGGGGGAGTTGATTCCAGAGGGCCGGGGCCACCACAGAGAAGGCTCTTCCCCTGGGTCCCGCCAGACGGCATTGTTTTGTCGACGGGACCTGGAGAAGGCCAAATTCTGTGGGACCTAATCGGCCACTGGGATTCATGCGTCAGAAGGCGGTCACATAGGTACTCTGGTCCAATGCTATGTAGGGCTTTATAGGTCATGACCAACCCTTTGAATTGGGACCGGAATTGCAAGCCATGGAGTGTTGATGAAACATGGGCATATCTGGGAAGCCCGCTCTCGCGGCCGCATTCTGCATGATCTGAAGTTTCCGAACACTTTTCAAAGGTAGCCCCATGTAGAGAGAGCAATAGGACAGGGGACGGAAGGCACTTTAGTGCACTTGTACCCGCCCTTTACTGACCTCTTAGCAATCTGGATAGGTCAACCGTAGATAATCTAAGGGTAAAGTGTTGGGGGATTTGGGGATGACACTCTGGAGTCCGGTAATGATTTCTACGCTTCGACAACTCGGTTACTGAAGTCATATTTTTTACAGTCAAGTTTGGAGCGGTTAATATTAAGTTTAAATCTGTTGTGTGCTCTTGTGTTGTTGTGGTTGAAGCTGAAGTAGTTGCCGACAGGCAGGACGTTGCAGCATATGATCTTGTGGGCAATGCTTAGATCTTGTTTAAGGCGTCTTAGTTCTAAACTTTCTAGGCCCAGGATTGTAAGTCTAGTTTTGCAGGATATTCTATTTCGAGTGGAGGAGTGAAGGGCTCTTCTGGTGAAGTATCTTTGGACGTTTTCAAGGATGTTAATGTCTGAGACGCGATATGGGTTCCAAACAGATGAGCTGTATTCAAGGATGGGTCTGGCAAAAGTTTTGTAAGCTCTGGTAAGTAGTGTGAGATTGTCAGAGCAGAGCGTTGCAGTAGTCAAACCTCGAGGTGGTATCTGGTCGGGTTTCCTGTCAGATCGACCTGTTAAGGGCTGACATGCCTAGTTTCATAATTTACGCTGCCATTCCTGCATGGCAGGTTGGGGAGAGAGAGAGAGGAACTGGTCCAAAGTCACTCAGCCAGCTTCTGGGCCTAAGGCAGGACTAAAACTCGTGGATTCTTGGTCTCTAGCCCAGTGCTTTTAACCACTGCACCAAACTAGTTCTCAGCCCGACACTAATGCTTTAGCCCTCTGTTCTTCATTAAAAGCCAAGGTAATTACGCTTCATGGATTCAGTCACAGAGTCTCATTTCCATATGCACAGAGGCAGCCAACATTTCTGCCCTACCCCACGTGAAATGGCCAACAAAACCCTTCCAAGTTGCAGAAATGATTACACGTAAGCTGTTTCTGATGTTGGCTTCCCCCTACAAAATGCAAATTGTTTCAGCGATCAGATTTACATAATTCTTATTGGTTCCAAGATCGCAAACCTCACAGGTAGATTCTTCCCTCATTGCCACGCAGGGTTGGAAAGAGGAGATGAACCCAGACAGATGAAGAAAACGCAAGAAAGAGAAAGAGGAAAAGGAGAAAGGAAAGAGAAAGAAGTTCATTTTCCCATTTAGGTGAAGCTCAACCTCCTCGTCTATATTGCATGAGTCAGAAAGAGAGGTGAGAAGATATCTACATACCTCTCACATCCTGGACATAAATTGTTTCAACTCCTACCTTCAAAAGGACACGATAGGGCACTGCGCCCCAAAACAACTAGACACAAGGACAGGTTTTTCCCCCAAAATGCCATCCCTCTGCTAAACAAACTAAATCCCATAACACTGTCAAACAATTTACCAAGACTGTATTATTATTATTATTATTATTATTATTATTATTATTATTATTATTATTATTATTATTATTATTATGTCAGTACAACACAGCAAATGAGATCACTATGCTGGATTTCGTATTTCATCACCAGTCGGGCGCTTCCCAAGCACCTAGGACTGCGTGATGTAGTGGCGTATTATGTTTGCCCATCCCAGTAAAGGGGCCTTTTGCAATTGACAGATGGAGATTTTGTCAATTCCGATGGTTTTCAAATGTCCGCTGAGATCCTTTGGCACTGCGCCCAGCGTGCCAAGTACCACTGGGACCACTTTCACAGGCTTATGCCAGAGTCGTTGCAGCTCGATTTTTAGATCTTTGCATTTCATTAATTTCTCTAGCTGCTTCTCCTCAATTCTGCTGTCTCCTGGGATTGCGATGTCGATGATCCATACTTTCTTTTTCTCCACGATCACAATGTCTGGTGTGTTATGCTTCAGAATTCGGTCAGTCGGAAGTCGGAAGTCCCACAGTAGTTTTGCTTGCTCATTTTGACCACTTTTTTGGGCTTATGATCCCACCAGTTCTTTGCCACTGGTAAATGGTAGTTCCGGCACAAGTCCCAGTGGATCATCTGTGCCACAGCATCATGTCTATTATTATTATTATTATTGTTGTTGTTGTTGTTGTTGTTCTCTTCCTTACGAGTATCTATCTCTTCCCACTTATGATTATAATCATGTTGCTTGTATCTTTCAATTTATATTGGTTTTATTTGTTTCCTAGAACGATTTGATAGCTTATTAGTAACCTTGTCTATTACTAGATTTAGATTTAGATTTAAGTGGATTTGTATGCCGCCCCTCTCCGAGGACTCGGGGCATCTCATAACATGTACAAAGAAACAGTAACAATAATCCAATTAATAGTACTACATTAAAAAACAGTCTTAATAATTCTAATTAAAAGCTATCATTACAATTCATTCAACAATCATAGTAAACATTCATTGGTCGGGGGGAGATCTAAAAACCCCGGGGCCAGTGGCAAAGATGAGTTTTTAAATTCTTTCGGAAGGCAAGGAGGGTGGGGGCAGTGCAAATCTCTGGGGGGGAGCTGATTCCAGAGGGCTGGGGCCCCCACAGAGAAGGCTCTTCCCCTGGGTCCCGCCAGACGACATTGTTTGTTGTATCTTTTTATTCTTGATGAATATATTTTATTTTCCTTATATACACTGAGACAAATTCCTTGTGTGTTCAATTGCACTTGAGCCAATGAAGAATTCTAATTAATTCTCATAATTTTAGTTGTAGTTCTAGCTCTAATTCTAGATTTGACTGGTATGTTTGATGGTATGACTGTAGTTGTATATTTAAGGTTTTTTTTAAAATAGCATTATAAACGGTTGCATTTTAATTATTTATATTGTTTTATTCTTGTTCTAAGACGCTCTGAGTCCTATGGGATTGGGTGGCATGTAAATTTAAACAAACAAACAAACAGTTCTAGTTCTAATTCTATTGTGAGCCGCTCCGAGTCCTTGGAGAGGGGTGGCATACAAATCTAATAAATTATTTTTATTTTATTTTATTTTATTTTATTTTATTTTATTTTATTTTATTTTATTTTATTTTAT